>NC_045635.1:126786243-126923743 GCF_009829155.1 Mustela erminea | reverse complement strand
GGGGATTTCAAAACGTTAGCCCCTTCCTATATAAGAAAGGGAATATATACAAAGAGGGCAGGACTTGGTAATGGGGAAAGGGTTCTATGAAACGGAGAACAGAACTCTCTGTAACAAGGGGCTTCTTGATATAAAGTCCCATTTCCCCAAACCCCTGCTACAAACATGAGGGTCATAGTTCAACCTATGGTTAATCTTGGACTTAATCATTAAGCTTAAGTGGTTAGAAGGAATAAAAACCTGGATATTGTAAGTGAAATGATTCATCTTCTATTTAGTGTCTTCACTTTGCCTATACAACAGGGAGCTTCAGTTGCCTGTGCTATGTGATGAAGATTTCTTCTACTTCTCTTACTCCTCCCTAAGGAGAAGCAGTGGCATACCTGACTGGTAAGAGAGAATAAAGGAAAACACAAGTCACCCTTGGTTCTTCTGTGCCAGACTTCTGAGATATGCAGGAAGGCCACCTGACTTTTGTAGCTGCCTGTCCTCAGGAAAGGTAGTTAAGTTTAATTTGAAGGAGGGATGAGGGATAGGATGGCATTTATGGAAGCCAGTTTGGAGCCTCAGCTCCTTTTATTAAGGGATGTGGGGAATTATTTGTTCTCCTGTATCTGTCTGAGCCCTATATCTTATTTTTAAATTACTATGAATTTGGAGCAGATAGGATAGGGATGCGGTAATCCTATCCCTCAAACTCCAAGGAGACCCACCACATTCCACAACCCAGTTCCTGTAAGTCTCTGTGCTCATTGCTTTCTATATAGCACATCCATCCCTGCACTGCTCTGTGCTTCTGTAACTATAATCAGACCCTGACCACTCTGGCATCCCCTATATCTTCAAAGCCTCCCACTAGCCCACCAGCACCTTGCTGTATGAGAGAGAGGCCTCCACCTTCCCACCTCTTTATCCAAGTGTTAACTCTAACTCCTCTCCATCTGGAGGGCATGGCTTCCCATGCAGGCCTCTCATTCACACACTCGGTCATTGATCCAGTCGATACGGTGAGATAGGGTACCAGCTCTGGGGGCCATCTGAAGGGGTTTATTCTCCTGTACTCCATGTCTCTTAGGGTCTCAGGTAGGGTTGTCACCTTCTATAGTGCTGCTTCCAAACCATTACATCTTATCCCCTTTTGCTGACTTAATAACATCATCCTCACCCTCATTCCAATGTAGCATAGTTTTCACTCTATACTCAGGCTTTCCCATCAACTTATACATATGCTATCACTTCTCCCACTCAGCATAAACCCAATCAGCATAATTCAATCCTTGTCTTAACCTCTTGACTCTCCTTCTTTCTCCAACAACTGTCCCATTTATCTGCTATCCTCTGCAATGAAACTCCCCAAAGGAATTTTATATGCTCCTTATTTCTAATGCTCCATCCAGCCAAAAACGCACATCATACAAACTTCTTTTGTCAAAGTCACTAATGACTTACATATTGTTAACTACAATGATTAAGCCTTACTCTTATCCCACTTGACCTTCTAGCACTGGTTAACAATGGAATTCCTCCTTCCTTCTTGACTTCAATGATGCCTCACTCTTGATTATTCTCTCACCTCACTGGTCAAATTTCTCTGTCTTTTTTGGCTGGCTCCCTCTCTTCTCCCTAGTCGCTTACTGTCCTTGGTCCAGTTTTCCAGCTACACTCACTCCCACGTTCATTTCATCTAGTCCCATAGCTTTAAATGCTGTCTGTATACCATATTATGTCACTCTTTTGCACATAACTCTCCCAATGGCTTCCACTTTTGAGCAGAGTAAAAGTAAATGTTCTTTCAGTGACACTACATGTTTTGTCAGTCTCACACCATTATCTCTGATCTTATCTCTCACTAACTCCTTGTTCACTCTACTCCAGATGCACTGGCTTTCTTGATGTTCCTGGAATATGCCAAGCATGCTCTGCCTTTAGGTAATTTCTATTGCCTGTTCCTTTGTAGTAAAACACTCTTCTTTCAAAAGTATGTATAGCCCAGTGCTACCTTCCTAGGGATGCTTTCCCTGACCATCCTATGTAAAATTGTAACCTACTCTCCACATCACTCCTTTTTTTTTTTTTTTTAAAGATTTCATTTATTTGACACAGAGAGAGAAATCACAAGTAGGCAGAGAGGCAGGCAGAGAGAGAGAGGAGGAAGCAGACTCCCCGCGGAGCAGAGAGCCTGACATGGGGCTCGATCCCAGGACCCTGAGATCATGACCTGAGCCAAAGGCAAAGGCTTAACCCACTGAGCCACCCAGGCGCCCCTCCACATCACTCTTAATCCCACTTACCTTATTCCATCTATTTTTCTCCAAACCATTTATTACCCTCTAAAATGCTACATTTTCCCTATTTTATATATATATATATATAGATAGATAGATAGATAGATAGATAAATCTATCTATCTATCTAGATATAGATATAGATATATAGATATAGATATTATAGTCAGCCTCCTCCCCTGGAATGTGTGCCCCACAAAAGCAGGAATTTTTATTTTTCTCATTTCTTCAGCATCTGAGACAGGGCCTCATGTTGGCTGAATAAATAAATGAGCCTGCTTCTTTCTTCTCCTTTCCTTTCCTCCCTCCTCTGAGGAAGAGGTGTTCATCCTCCACTAGTGGACCGGTTCTGCACACTAACTAGGCTCACTGTACCCAACCGCCTCCTTAAGGACTTCCTCCCTCCCTCTTTCCCCCAGTTGGCTTCTTCCTTGTAGCCTATAAACAGATGTAATTCATCTTTAAGACACAAAAATCAGAATTTTCCAAATATTTTCTTCCCCTAACTGTTGCACTCTGACCTCCTTCACTGTAAACTTCTTAAAAAGTTGTCTGTGTTTTCTGGCTTTACATCCTCACCTCACACATTCACTTCTCACAGAAGACACTGAAGTTCTTTCCTTGAACCTCTTTCTCTTATTCTCTGAGGCCTTGGTCCAGGCCATAGGGACCCAGAGAAGAATCAGACATGTCCTCTTCATTAAGCCCCGTCTCCTCTTTTGGTCTGGGAGACAGTGACAGCTCTCCTTGCTTTCCAGCCAGACTTCTCAGATAAGTTGTGTTGGTATTCTCCCTTATCTCACTGCCCCTTTTCTGCACTCCTCAACCCTCTGTCAACTGGCCTCCACCCCAATGCTCCACTGCAACAGCTTCTGTCAAGCTTGCCAATAACTTCCCTGTTGATAAACCCAATCAGCATAATTCAATCCTTGTCTTACTCGAATGTTGTTGAACCTGCCATCCAATAGAAATTCTCCTTTCTTCTTTTGGTTACTGTGACAGCTCTCTCAAGACTCAGGCTTTTGATATCTTCTTTCCCCTTGGGTGATTGCATCTAGTCCCATGGCTTTAAATAGCACCCATCTGCTGGGACTCTCAATCTCCTTCCCCAGCAATGCCTTTCCTCCCTTGTAAACTGGACCTGAGTACCATCAGCCTAGGGTGCTGGCTCAGTGATCCAATTCCCCAAGGTCTAGAACCTGTTTTGTCCAGTCCATTATCACCTTCTGTAAACAGGAGCCTAGCTCTGCCATGCACATCTGGGGCTGGGCTCTTGCTCTTGCTCCCTGGTCAGACACTTGCTAGGTACTATTCAAGACCTTAGGGATACCAGGTGTACCTTCACTGCTAATTTTCAGTAATTATCAGTAATGGTGAGAATTACACATAAGTTTTGTTAATTCAGCTAATATCTAGTGGAGGATCTGAAATTCAAACCCAGTTCCACCTATGGGGGGGCACAGGGACACACGACCTAATCACTGTCCTGTGCTGCCTCTGCCTCTACTATCCATTTGTTCGGAAGCCTGAATGTCCCCTGCTTGCCCCTTCATCCATTTAATCTCTCAGCTTAGCCCTGTGGAGATTCTTCGCCCAGCCTGCTTCCCCCAGTATTCCAGGCACCTTGGTCTTGCTGTAAGCCCAGATACGTAACTAGCTAAGACTATTGCAAAACTTATTGGGATGAAAATTTTCCCTTTGGTCTAACAGGAAAAACACATTGTGCATGTGTTACAGTTTGGGCCAAGCTAGACAGGAACACAGAGATGTTATGACCAGCAGCTGTGGTTTTACCCCTAAACCACATGTATAACATGACACATGGTGGGTTGGTATTGATTATTAAAAGTGATCATTCACAACTGACAAAGGGGTTGCACAGGGCTATTCTAATCAATGTGTAGTTTGGTTTAGTTATGAAAATATAGCTGATATATTAACTTTTTTGTTTATATCCAGCTTGAATAGCTAATTGTAGAGAGATATATTTGAAGTAATCAGAATGGGGAAATGGGGACACACACACACACACACACACACACACACACACACATCTAGACAATAAACATTAAGGTTCTTGGGACATCAGAAAGTGAAACACAAAATGCAACGGACTATTCTCATTACTGTGACTAAAAGATCACCCCCTCTTCCTTCTGCCTTCCTTACTACTGTTCTGCCACCCTGGTCACCTGAGGGAAGACCCTGGACCTTCTCTAGCAATCCTATTTCTTTTGCCTCCTCCCTGACTCCAAGTAGATATCGAATGTGTCATTTAAACCTCCCCCATGTTGTTCTCTCCCCTCTGATCATCCTGAGAGCTCTGCTCACATTCAGATCCATACAACTCCTTTTCTGGGAGAAAATGGGCTCCAGCCTGTCCTTCCTGAAAACACTCTTGCCTGACCTATCAGAAAGGTGAGTCTCCTCGAAGAACAGTTCTGACATGCAATGATCCTGTTTGAAAATCTTCTGTAACCTCCCCCTTGCCTACAAGAAAAAGTACAGGTTCTTGGCTCAGCATTCAAAGCACAGAAATAGCCTGTCCAGCCTGCCACTCCAGCATTATCTCCCACAATGTCTCTTCATGCAAATACTCCCGGCAAACTCTTCCTTGTTTTTTATCAAGCACCACACATTTCTGATTTCAGTATCTTGGCTGACTCTATGCTAGGAATGCCCATCTCTGTATCTCTGCTGGTAAGGCTCGTCTATTGCTACAAATCTCAAGTCCCTGTAAAGCATAGGCTCCTCCTCCTGCCTGCAGTTTCCAGAACTGCCCAGCCAGAGGGAGACCTGGTCTTTCTGGGAACTCCAAGGCACTCATGACTTTCTACCTTGTGCTAGTAATTTCTGAGAGAAGTCCCTTCTCCTTTTCTTGAGCCATGCATGTGAGAACCAAAACTATGTCCAAGGCCTTGCTTTATATCCCTCCACTGCCAAGCCCATGGCCTGGTATACACAAGCACACAGAAAGCACTGTGAGAACTGCAACACAGTGATCAGGCTCTGACTTTTAGAAGGCTCATGAGTTTTCACAGCTCCTTGTAGCTATCCTGTTGAATGAGGTGGGTAAGGAAAATGGTAAAATGTGATTCATCTCCACCCTTAAGAGAAAGGTCCCCGAGTGGGTCCTCTGACGAAAAAGCTATAACTGCTTGCCTCTTTTGGCTGCCTGGGACTCAGTCACTTATTCAGTGACCAACTAATGCTGGTCATTAAGCACTGCACTCAACCCAGGGGAGTACAGGGAAATCAGTCAAACCTCCATCTCTTGGAACTCCAGTGTCAGTGAAAGTAGGGACATCCATATAAGATACTTCAAGCCTAAGGCTGCTCTGCACAGCACTCTAGTGCTGGACAGGAGGGCTGGCAGATAATGGACAGTGTTCTTCTTGTAGTGAGCTTGGGAATGCTCTGCATTTGCTGGTCCCTGCTTTGCATCATATCTCCCTACAGCAAGAATGACTACATAATTTGCAGGGCTGAGGGAAAAGTGAAAATACAGGGGCACAGTTCAAAAATTATTAAGGATTTTAAGAGGAGGGCAGCAAAGTGTTAAACAAAGTGGGGCTCTTCTGTACAGGTCACAAGCCCATGAAGTTTGCCTTGTCAAAGGGCTAGGAAGCATGCACACCAGAGGCCTGAATGTGCCCTGCAGTGTTTTCTGCTCCCTTGCACAGAGGCTGAAGGGAGGCTAGGTCCCAGTAAACTCAGTGGCACTGGCACGTACACAGCTGCACACAGGCCAAAAACAAATATTTGTTGAGTGCCTATTTTGTACCCAGAACATATCTAGGTTTCAGAGATATGATGGAAAACCAAACAGATGTGTATTTTGGTTTGGTTTGGCTTGGTTTCTGTCACTGAGCTTACTTCAGTCAGGGGACCCCACTATACACAAGCTCACAAAGAACTGCCCAAGAAGACCATCAGTGAGTGGGCAATATTGTGGAGATGACAAAGTAGAGTGATGGGCTAAGGATAGGATGGTAGAGAGGTTGTATTAGGTTAGCTCGGTACAGCAAGGCTCTCCAAGGAGCCTTCTGACAGCTAAGATGCACGCAGCCCCTTCTAGAGCAGCAGGTAAGGATGCTGTTAATATCCAGTATCAGCTTGACAGGCAAATCTCTGCAATCCTTTCCTTTCTTGAGGTGAAATCATGAGGTTCTGGGTGACAAAGAGGAAGTCCAGGGATACTTGAGACTTCACTATTCCCACTGGGGAATGGGGGCACTGACCTCCACTCTCATCCCCAACCCCAGTGCTTTCTCACTTCTATTTCTGGCATGACTGAGAGCCAAGTTTCCAGAAAGCCAGTCCAGGCAGTCTTGGAGAGTTTTCTGAGGTCCCAGATGGTCCCTCTCAGAACCAGGCCCCCGGGGCTAAGCCTGGACCCACACTGAGTCAGTTATTGCCTCTCGGCAGTTAAGGGAAAATGCTCTAGTGAATGCCTAGGCCTGGTCCTCTGCCGGTGGGTCTTCCCCTGCCCCCCAATACCTGAGAAACTGGCCTGTGTAGTAGCTCAGATCATAGCTTGCTGGGGAGATTCCCCACCCCCCCAGCCAAGTCTCTTTTCTTCCCCTGTGCCAAGGAAGGTACTCAGTTACTAGCTTCCTTCTGATGCCAAGAGATGCTCTGAAGGACTGGAAGGTCTGGAGTGAGGGTAAGGGAAATGTCAGAGGCCAGGAGACCTGGGGAAGCAACAGGTGATAGGGGCGGGAGCAGAGGGCTGGAAGCCACAGTTCGATCCCGCGGTGCCCTAGCGGACTGGAGGGGGTCTATAAGGAGGGAGGAGCCCACCTACTCCCCCATCTTGCCTAGCCTGGCTCACTTCGTGGCCGCCCTCCCAGCCGCAGCCGCGGACCTCCGTATTTCCCCTGCCTGGGGCCCGCGCCGCCCGCTCGCCTCTTCCTCCTTCCTCCCGTGCCCCGCCCGCGGCTGTCTGGCAGCGCTGCAGTGGTGGCGGCGGGGGGTGGGGGGCCTTGGCGACAGGGCTCCCTCCTCTTCTCCCTCCTCCTTCCTTCCGCCCGCCAGAGCCCATCCACCCTACTCTCCGCGGCAGCAGCGAACAGGTCGTCGGAGATTTCCATCGGGGCTCCGGGGGCGGGGCCAGAAGGGGGGCGCTGGGCGGGGCGAGTGGGAGGAGTGCAAGTTGGAGCCCAGTAAAACCCTGCACACCGCGCTCGGTGCGGCCAGACCGTGCGCAGCGACCTCCGAACAGGTGGTCGCGCCGGTCCCCACCAAGATGTTAACCAAAGTTCTCCTGATCCTCCTGGGCATGTCCATAATCCTCCCGTCTAGGTGAGTCTCCATCTCGGAACCCAGGAACCCTCTGCGCCCGGCTCCTCTCCCCTGGAGCTAGACCAGCTCTCCGGACCCCCGATCCCCTACGTTCCTCAAGCCCCGCGCCCACCTGTTCCCATCTCCTGCGCAGGCTAGCCGGATCCCGGGTCCCCGCTACGCGCTGCCGGCCTCCAACCCGCTCCCTCTAAGATGGGCACTCCAGACCCCTGAAGAGGCGCCCACGAAGGAATGCGGGACTCCTGTTTCCCGACCGTTTCGGTCCCAGACTCCTGCTCTCCAAAACCACGGCGGTGGCTGGGGGCATGAGCACGCTTCTCCCTCTCTGGGTCTTCCGTGGGAAGAGGCGGGTGGCCCGCGAAGTAACCGACCGGCGTTGGCTCGCGCTTCTGAGGACTGGGGGACACTCTGGGAAGGTGGCGCCCAGGAAGGCGCTCTGGCTTGGGGAACGAAACTGCGCCTAAATGCTGAAGTGTTAGCTTGTCTGTCCTCTCATTCAGATTTATTTTCCTGAGCGCCTAGTACCAGGCACTGTGCCAGATAACTCTGACTTGACTTGTTTGCCTTCCCGCCGCGTCTCTTGGTGCCAGTGCCAGGCACCAGCCCCAGTTTAGCCCAAGGATTCCCACCCCGGTTATCCACCCCACTCCAGTCTGCCGCCAGCCTCCTCTTTCCTCCGTCTTCCCCCGCCCGCACCAGACGCCCTGCTGGGTCTTGGGTTGACCGGCCCCGGAGGCCAAGTATGTTATTCTCTGAGGTCTGCGGTTTGAGTCCTTGATTCCAATCCCCATCCCCTTCCGCAAAGGCTAACAACAGAGTTCCCTTGAACAGCCAGCTTCCTTCACACTTTCTTCTGGCCCTGAGACTTTGCTAGAAAGGTTGTTCCCTACACTTCTGAGTTTTTAGAGTAGAAGATGACTGCTTCCTATTTTTCAGACGGTTTCCATTCCAGAACTCTCCAGGGCACTGAGCTCCTGTCTTGCTTATCTGTTTTGAGAAGGGAGAAGGCTACTTTCTTCACCCGAGAACGCTTCAGCACCTCAGAGGAAGGACTATGGGGCTCCCTGCTGGCTCACCGGTGCCCTGGGGTGTGGGGGTTGGTCTCAGCAGGGGCTTGGCAAATATTTCTGAATGCGTCCTAGGAATTTCCAGTCATCTACATCCCTCCAGATATGAATAAAAGTGTTTGGGAGAGCTGGCATGGTTACTGGCTAGCTCAAAAGAGGGGTCTGGGAGCAGAAGCAGAAGGAAGCAGGAGGATCAGGAACAAAATAAATAAATAAAAGCTGGGAAGAGGGGCTGTTGACAAGGAAACTACCCTTCCCATCCAGTGGGGTGAATGGGGAGGGGAGGGCCTCAGTATCTGGAGTTCAGACATTGTCAACATGGCAACCCATGATGTCAGCAAAGAGCTGGAGATGCCTTTGGGGTGTGTTGGCAAGGGCCACATCGAACCAAGAAACCTTGCTCTGTTCCCAGCTCAGCCTCCAATGGTTGTGACTTTGGGCACAGCCCTACCCCCAGGTGGGATTGTTTCTTAATCTGTAAGGTGAAAAAGAGGGATGATTTGGGGGGAAAAAAACCAACCCAGTGGACCCTCTCCTAGAGCATTTCCAGTCCCCTCCTCCTCCCCCCGCTTCCCCTACAGTTAGTTGAAAGAACATCCTCAGTAGTGGGAGGGGGTGCAGAATTTCAGCTCCATCTTGAACCATTGCATATAGAGAGATGTGGATACTTGAAAAGGCCCCATGGAAAGATTCTGCTAACCCAGTGCATGAGTGTTTTTCAAGTTGTTATTATTTTTAGCCTTGAAAGGGGGCTTAATGGCTGGCTGAGAAAAGGTATGCAGTATCAGCAGCTCCTTAACCTCAAGGACCCCAGAATGAGTGTGTTTGTTTTGTTTGTATTTTACTGGCAAAGGATGATTGTAGAATTACAGCAACCTCAAGACCTTCTGATATCATTTTCATAGTAGACATAGTTTGGGAGCAGGGGGGCTTCAGTGGTCCCTGGGCTTTTGCTTGCTTGTTTGCCTCTTCAACCTTGGGGCTATTGTTGTTGGCTTCAGACATTTGGGTGGTCTTGGCTGGCCTGACTGTGCCATGCTCCTAGCCACATCACTCATTTTGCAGGGTCTCAGGCCTCTGTTCTCCCTCTGCCCCTCCAGCAGTCAGAGGACTGGGGGGAATGCCTCAGGGAAAGAGGCTATTTCTGCACATGTTATTTGGAAATGGAAACTGTTTTTCTCAAGCCCAGTTCTTCCCTTGCCCACAGTGGGAATAAGCCACTTCAGACATGAAAAATGGTATAAATCTGGCACATCTGTATGCCAGTTAGGCAATTCTAAGAGCTTGAAATAGTGCAGGAAAGTGTGTTTTGCTACACAAGTTGCCAGGCCCTGAGTCTGCACCACAGAGGCCATGTCTACGTTGCTAGTCCTCTCTACCTACCCCCACCACAAGCTTCACCACATGACACCCCCCCCAGGATACTCTCCTATCCAAAGGACACCACTGTCCTGCTTTACAACACCATAGTTTAATTTTGCTGATGGTTTTTTAAAAAGCTTTTAATTATAATTTTTTTCAAAGACAGAAAAGCAGGGGGAACAATAGAGTGAAACCCATCACCAGCCTCAGTAATTATAAATTCATGGCCACACTTAATTTCTCTGTCCTCCACCCACTCTGCATTTCTGCTTAAATTATTCTAGAGCAAATCTCAAATCTCTTATCATTTTCTATGCAATTATTTTAGTATGCATTTTTAGTCATAAGGACTGCAAATACATAATAAAATACCACTATTACACCAAAAATTTTAGAATGATTTTGTCATAGTGAAGAAACTAACCAGTCAGTGTTAACATCTACCCTATTGCGTTATAAATATTTTTTGTTTTGTGTTTTAGTTTGCCTTTTAAAATCACGATCCAAATAAGATCCATATATTAGCAGATTTTTATTAGCATTTTTTTGAAACGCTTTTTTATTGAATTAGAACATATATACAGAAAAGTATTCAAATGATTAGTGCGTAGCTGATGAGTTGTCAGAAAATGACCACACGGGTATCAGTACACCCACATCAGGGACTAGAACATGACCGGAGCCTCAGAAGCTCCTGAAGCCCACTTCTTCACAAAAGTACAAGGACCCTAACTTCTAACACCATCAGTGAATTTCATACATTGCTAGATGGCTTTTTAATTTTTTGTTTTATTTAATTTAATTCTTATCTTTTGGCTGTGGTGCAAGGCTGTGGCACTCAGGCTGGATTCCAGTCGGTCCTCTCTCCCAGATAACAGTCTCTGAGTAAGGAAGGGACTCCTGCCTTTTCTCAGTGCTCAGAGCTTCTCCTCACCCCTGGCCCCCAACTCCAAACTGTGAATATCACAAAAGCAAAGAAATGCAGAATATTCCCACGGTGTCCTAGTCCTCTGTGGGAGAGGCCGTTCTGGCTTTCCGGAGCATTCCTAGGCAATCCGGGCCCTCTGCCCACCCATTTGCTCCCGGGTGGTGCTGGTCAGGCAGACTGGAGGCCAGGGCTAGTAACGGCTGCTGATTGGCCAAAGCTCATACACCAATATCCTCTTCATCTTACCTTGAGAAATTCTTTCAAAATCTTGAACTTGGTTTTGTTATTAGGCTATTTTTAAAATAAAGAATTTCCATAAAGGAAGGGTAATATGGAAAGTTTCCAAAGAGCAGCAAGATTTAGAAGAAATTAACAAATATAATCTGTTACTGGCACAAAATTTGCTATTACTGGTTACTCTTTATGCCTCTGGATGCAGACTTATTTTGGTTTGCTTCTGTCCAAAGAGGCCTCAGCTGGGTCCCCTTCAGAGTGGAGAGCAGAGCTTTTTACTTTTCTTTTTTTTCTTTTTCTTTTCTTTTTTTTTTTTTTTTTTTTTTGTTCTAGGAGCGAAGAACCTCATGTTGAATTAGAAAATGGACCCTCTGCCCATGATGATGTCTACGGGCACCAGCCCCAGGCTCCTGAAAACAAACTTCTTTCTGAAGAAACAGTGCCCACCTTTACTGGTCCCTATCACAGACTTGGGAACCTGCAAGCAGCCACTCACATTCTGAACAGTATCCTGAATAACTATGACCACAAACTGCGCCCTGGCATAGGTGGTGAGTAGCAGAACACAGTTCTTCCCCTGCTGGAGCAGGAGATTGATGACAGCATAGGTGTGGATAATGAATGTGGGGTATAGGTAATATGCCATGCACGTGGACAGGAATATCTGTTGCTGACCTGTCAGGTAAGATATATCAACTCTAGTCTTAGCAGTGCTCTTGACCTTGGTCTAGACTTTTTTTTTCTCATCCTCAGTTTTTCCAACAATAAAATGAGTAGACCAGATGACTGACCTTCAAGGTATGTCCAGCTCATAGCAGTCTGTGAATTGGATCTTGCCATGAAAGAACAAAGAAAGAAATAGGACTGGATGTTGAAACCACGTCTCTAGTCCTCACCCATCGCCCTGTTTTCCCCTCTGACAATGCCCCCCCATTGTCCCTGCTTGTATTTGACACTTATCTCTACCACATCTGCTTCCTTTGCAGAAAAGCCCACTGTGGTCACTGTTGAGCTCTCTGTCAACACCCTTGGTCCTGTCTCTATCCTGGACATGGTAAGTACTGATTTTTGATTACAGTGTCTTGTAGCCCAGAGAGCTGACCCGTGGGCCCTTTCACACACTTATTTTTTCTGTTCTGCATCTAGGAGTTTTGTGGTTTGGGTTTTGTTTTTGCTTTGAAGAGGGGAATATTATAACCAACACTGACTCTAGAAGGTGGGTAAAGGTGAGCCGCTTGCTGCCTGAAGAGTACCTTCAGGATCCTGACCACATCTCCTAGTCTTTCATTCAAAATAAAAATAATAAAGCAACTTTAAACACCACAGTGGAACAGCTCTTTTTTGTGATAGAGATTTTTATAGATTTAAGTCTGTAGTTACTAATTCTTATTGTCAGACTGCTTCTCTCATTTCTCTTTCCTTTCCCATTACTATCATTCTAGTGTCAAGATGTCCTCAGTTAGCCTCTATTATCTCTCCTTGAAATATACAAAATTCAAGGACTCTCCCTACCCCGGTCTACCTACTGACCGGGCTTCCTGTGATATGCCTCCTGTGGGATGTACCTCCTATAGTTCTAACCTGGCCTAAGGTGTGGAGTTCAATACCACACTCTAGTGCTCAAGATCTTCCATGGCTGGAGCCAACCCAGAGCTCTGGTTTTTTTTTTTTTTTTTTTTCCCCCACCCATTTAGAGACCGCATGCTCTAGTCACACTAGAGTGTGGGTGTTACCAAGTCACCTTGTATCTTTGAGTCTTTGTTCCAGGTATTTCCTGTTTGGAATGTCATTACTTCAATTTTCTACTTGCCATGAGCTTTATCCTTCAGTTTCTACCTCTAATGCCATCTTCTCTGACCTCCACAACTATTAATTGCTCCCTTCGTAGTCACACCACACTCGTGTCTTTGGGATTCAGATTTTTCTAGCTTATATCATAGTTGTTTACCTGATCTTCCCTACCTCATTTATAATTATGTGCTGTTTATTTGCCTTGCTCTCCTGATTATGGTTTCCTTGGTGTCAAGGACTCAGTATATGTTAACTGAGCAAATGAATTATGAAAGATGTTATATAGAAGTCACTATTTTCCCCCGATACCTAACAAGCCCGAGGGATACAGTCTAATAACTTAGCAGTCACTGAACCTGGCGTGCAACACAGAACTGGTCCAAAGAGGAGCCAACAACTTGATTTTCTTTGGCCAATAAACTGCTGCTTTAGCCTAGGCCGAGTACCTTTAGAAGATGCCAAATACTCATATGGTATTAAATTTCCCCCAAGAAGTCTGGTCTTTTACATAATTTCAGATAGCTCTTTAAAACTCTGGGAGTTCTCACTTCTTATACAGTCTACTTTTCCCTGGTAACACTGGAGTTTTATATTTGGTAAGGAGGGAGTGTAGAATGTATGACTCTCTCACAGCCAATGAGCAAAGCATACTTGTCTCCTTAGATCTTCATCATAGCCTGTATGGCAGGCAAGGCTGCCGCTGGGATATTCATTTTAAGTTTGAAGCAACTGAGCCTCTCAGCAAGCATTTTGTTGCAAAAGGGGTGTGATTGTTTGAAGGGAATTCCTACACCCCTCAGCTAACCAGATGCTGTGTAGAGCATAGGATTATTTCTTAGGGAGAGAAACCTGAGCCCATAGCATGGAGATTTAAATCAAATGTTTCTATCAGTTTCCTGGTTAAATTTTTGAAACACCTAGCCTGAGCTTAGAAGGCAGTGACCAATCTGGGAATGACTGCCCATCACAGCATCAACAGTTGCTAAGGCTTCCTGCTGTGATAATTGTTGCAAGCAATCCTAATTAAGCCATTTCCTTGACACTGAATTTCTAGAATTTCAGCTGAGCTAAAAAAGATGTACAACCCAAACTCCCTTGTCACACTGGGGGAAAAAAAATGAACTGTTAGTTATCAGTTGCTGTGTAATGAACTTAAAATTGGTATCTTGTTTCATAAAAAATAAATGCTCATTTGAAACACTGTAACACAGAGCATGGATTGTGGAGGAAAGACTTCCCCTAGCTACAATTCCTAGAGCCTAGGAGCCAAGGAGGCTCCATAGGCCAAGTTGGAACTGCCAAGCTACCTGGGACTAGAGAAGCACTCTGAAGGCCACCTATGAGGCTGGTGAGGATGGGAGGGGCAGGGCTGGGGGCTCCCATATGAATGGTAGCTAGGCTTTTTTCCGTTTGCTTCTCTGGACTACTCCAGGGAACCTTCTCAGTCTGGAAGGCTAGCTCCCAGCAATTTGGCAATGGCTCTCAACACCTCTTTCCTGAGGCAGCAACACCGAGCTTTCCCCTGAGGGCTCTGGCCTCCAAACTGTGGGTTTCTGATTGGTGTTTACTGATGCAGGGTAACTCAGGAGAAAGACCTAGGCATTCTACAGGAGAAAACTGGAAACTTGGTATCCAAATGGATTGTTTGTGCAACTAAAATAAGCATAAGAGAGGGAAATCAGTGAAGGCCATCCCAGGGCAATATCATGGTAATTGTGCTCTGACCATCAGAGCTAATATGCTGCCATTAGCTATTTGTGACTTTGGACAGTCTCTTTTCTCTCTGAGCCTCACTTTCTCTACCTCTAAAGTAAAGGGGGTTGAGTTAGCCCTCAGGATTC
Source organism: Mustela erminea (assembly GCF_009829155.1). NCBI lineage: Eukaryota > Metazoa > Chordata > Mammalia > Carnivora > Mustelidae > Mustela > Mustela erminea. The sequence goes on along the minus strand of NC_045635.1, from coordinate 126,908,931 downwards.
CCCCTTGGTCTAGTTCTGACACTTGCTCTTCACACCACTTGCAATTCTGTTGCAGTCTGTTTTTTACCCTTTAATACCAGTAGTGCAAATCTCTAGCTTCTCATGATTCTTCCTATTAAACATCCTTCTCAATGTTTAACAGACAGTTTACAGGATAGATTATATCATCTGGCTACCAAATAATCATAGGTATAGCTATACATATGCACACACACATTCAGAGGTCAGGTGCCCTTGTTTAAAAAGAAAAAAACAAAACAATTATTTTAAAAAATGAGACTAAATACACTCTTCTCTTATGACTCAAAACTTCATTTTAAAATATAACTCTGGGAGTGCCTGGGTGGCTCGGTGGGTTAAGCCTCTGCCTTCAGCTCAGGTCATGATCCCGGGGTCCTGGAATCAAGCCCCGTATCGGGCTCCCTGCTCAGCAGGGAGCCTGCTTCCCTTCCTCTCTCTCTGCCTGCTTCTCTGCCTCCTTGTGATCTCCATCTGTCAAATAAATAAATAAAATCTTTTTAAAAATACAATAAAATATAACTCTGGAGAACAAAGAATTGAGGTTAATTAACATTCGTGCTCCACAAATAATCATCAAACTGAAAGGGAAAACTTCACCATATACAACCAAAGGTGTGAGTGTATTTGTAAATGTTTAAGATGATTTTGAGTTGAAATCTTTGGTTTGCTGTGGAAACGTGGGGCTGGAAGGGTGTTAACCTGGCTGGAGTACATAACCCTACAAGGTAGTGGTGATGTGATGAGCCCAACCTGTGCAATTAATTCATGTGTTTCTAGACGAAATGTGTCTTCCCTGATTGCTGTTTATCTGGGAATGTTCCTTTCTTTTGGGAATCCTGGAAATAGAAAACTCCTACAATTTAATTCATGCTGTTTTCCTCTGTGAAAACTTAACTCGGTTTCTATCTGCTCGATAGGCCCTTCACAGGATGGCATGAGAATACACTTTGCCTGTAGAGTTCTAGGTGTGTGATTTTCTGTCAATCCCACCAGGAATACACCATTGACATCACCTTCTGCCAGACTTGGTATGATGAACGCCTCCGTTACAATGGCAGCTTTGAGAGTTTTGTTCTGAATGGCGACATGGTGAGCCAGCTATGGATCCCAGACACGTTTTTTAGGAATTCTAAGAGGACTCAAGAGCATGTGATCACCATGCCCAACCAGATGGCTCGCATCCACAAGGATGGCAAGGTGTTATACACAATTAGGTATGTCAAGCCTCTGGAATATTACCTCTTGGGACTCTTTTCACCAAGTAACCATGGATATGGGTTTCATCCTGAATGATATTTCTAAGGGCCTTTCCAGCTTTGCTAGAGCTTGAGCTCAACCTCTTCATGTGTAGACATAGACACTAGGCCTCAAAACTGAAAGATTAGCTAAGGTTACACACCAAGTTCATGACAGAGCTGGAGCTGTCAGCCAGTTACTTGGCTCCCAGTCCACAGCCACCCCCCCCCCCCCAACTAGAGTATGACTGCACTGTCTGGACAATTCCATTCCAAGTGGGCACTGGATGTAAAGACACATCCACGGTGGTGGAATTGTCCAAGTGGAGCAGCAACACAGCCTTTGGAAAATACTTAAGAGCAGGCTGGACATTTGACCGTCTGGCAGGGGAAGGTTGTATATTGGTGGTATGCGGTGGGAAGGTGGTAGAGAGTAGGTAGGCAAGTCCTGGAAGCTGGGATGGGCAAGAAACAAAAGCCTATCTAAATTGGTCCACACATTTCTCTGATGTTAGAAACCAAAGGAACCAGATACTTTCAAGCTGTTCTTCTCTCTTTTTGTTTCTCTTATGAGCTCTTTGTTTCAAATCCTACTGTTGCCACTCATTGGTGGTGGTCCCCAGGCCAAGGTGGGTGGATACCTAAGTGCTCAGGGCCAGCCTAATGAGGCTCCTTTCTCCCTTCCAGGATGACCATTGATGCTGGATGTTTACTCCACATGCTCAAATTTCCAATGGATTCTCACTCTTGCCCTCTGTCTTTCTCTAGCTGTGAGTACCTTCTTAGGTCTCTGGGGCCCCAGAGTCATCCTGAGCCCCTTCTTTTTTCTCATCTTTGCCCTTTATATTTTTCTGCCTCTGTTTTTCTCCTAAGATGGTGTCAGATTTGCCCACAGCCTCCTCATCTCCTGTCCTGCTGACAATACTGTGTTGCTTCACCTGGAACACTTGTTGGGTTCTTCCCTCTTCCTCCCACTTCATCTCAAGTCAGTCACCCATCTCTGAAGTGTAATTCAAGTGTGTCTGCTCCTCTCCATCTCCACTGTCAGTACCTTGACTTAGGTCCCTGTCATCTTTCACGTGGGCTTTCACAACATCTTTGCTTTAAAACTGAACATGTCCAGAACTAAATACATTGTCTTCTTCCAACCTCTACCCTCAAAACAAATGTGTTGCTTCTGTGCTTACATTTGTCTCATTGATACCCACCATCAGCCGCTCAATTGTCCAAGCCAAGAACTTTGATGCTTTTTTTCTCCATCGCCTGCTACATCTAATCAATCAAAACATCTTATTGGTTTTCCATCCTGAGTCTCTATTGATCCTATTTCTCTGCATTCTCACTGCCACAGCTTTGATTCCTGCCTTCATTCATTTTGTTGTGCCCAGATTCCTGCATTGGCCTCCCAAAACTTGTCTTCCTGTCAACAAGCCATCTTCATATAATGACAAGAGTGACCTAGCTGAAACATCATCTAGACCAGGTCATGTTTTAGTTTCAAATACTCCCTGAACTCTCATAGATCAATACCAAATTCCTTGGAATGACTCCCAGGGTACTTCATTATCTGGCCCCTATTACTCATTCCTGTATGCTTCATCCAGCCTCTGTGAGCTAGCCATCCTGAACCTTTGGCATTTCCATAATCCATCAGGTATTTTCACCTTTCTATGCATAGAGCACCCTCCTCACCCTTTCAGCATCACCCATACAGAGAATATTTTACTTAGCTTTTAAGATTTATTGAAAATGGCACCTGCTCTATGAAATTTTTGTTGGGTGTGTCCCCAAGTGGTCTTTCCCTCTGTTTTTCCATTGCCCCATGGGTGGAGGTTTCTCAGCAACTCCAACAATTACAGATGTATACTTACTACCTTACTTAATAAAATGTGAATGTTTGAGGGCAAGGCTTCTGCCTTGCTCATCTTTATATTTCTAGCATAGAGCCTGGTACTAAAAAATGCTCAGTCAATACACATATTGAATGAACTTCAACAATGAGGTAAAAGAGGCAAGGTCCCACAGGTGGTGAGGCCAGAGTCAAGACTCCAAGGCATTGCTCAGACTCCATGCTGATGGAGACAGCTGGCCTTTCCAGTCTCACAAGACCTTCCTTCCCATGTTGCTTTACAGTTTCCTATCCTGAGAGTGAGATGATCTACAAATGGGAAGATTTCAAGCTTGAAATCAATGAGAAGAATTCTTGGAAGCTCTTTCAGTTTGATTTTACAGGAGTGACTAACACTACTGAAACTATCTCAACCCCTGCTGGTATGTGTGTCTTTGAAACCATGGCTAGGCGGGGCCCAGGAGGGTGGTATGGATGACTAGAGGTGGCCATTTGTACATATAAATGTATGTCATCATCCCATGAAAATATTGTAGAATATGACGCCTGTCTTATAAATGCTAAGCACTTACAACTATTTGCAGAGTGTTTAGGATGAGTATGTCAGAATATAAGTCAGCATGAAGGGTGTAAGAGAAGATGCCAACTAGAGATGTAAGTTGTCATTATGTGCTATAAAAACAATCACTGTAGGGGAAGAGCCAATCACTGTAGGGGAAGAGCCATCAAGGACATGATGCTCCAATTTTTATTTTCATCTAATTCTTTTATTTTTTTTGAGACACTCAGTTTGGATTAGGGTAATAGACTGAGAATAGGCAATCTAGGGTTTGGATATTGATGCAAATATGCAAGCTATCTCAAGAAATCTCAGAGTATACGGGATTAGTTTACAGGAAGATATGTGTGTGCATGTGTGTGTCTAAGATGTCAGTTGGAGCCAGGTCATAGTGGGCCTTCAGTGTCAGGTCAGAGTATGCATTTGATTCTGTAGCTGTTGTGGAATAAGGAACAACCAGAGGTTTGGGATGGGCATATGAATGAATAGGAAGAAGGCCAAATGAATTCTGTGCTTCCCCCACCACAGCACAGGTTGCTCTCAGCTCATTCCCTGAGAGTATACATTGTAAAGGCCAGTAGTGCATGTGTCGGACTATGATTCTGCAGACTAAGTATGGCACTTTAATGGATGTGAAGGTCTCAGTCATCCTTCTGGACATTAGCTCTGTAGTCCTGATAACTAGAGGGCTAACTGATTTTTTCACCTTCCTCTGACACTTCTGCCACCCTGGGAAGACAGACACTGGGTGTGGGGCAGTCGGCTGAGAAAGAAGCAATGAAGTTTCTGGCCTTGGCTTAGCTCCTAACTGACCATGGGTCTTGCATGGATACTCTCTGGGTTTGTTCTGATTCTCTGTATGTGGCACTAGAATAATGTGCCTCTATCTTAGGGCTGTGGTATGGATCCTATGAGCTGAATAAGAACTTTAATGTGCTTGTCCTCTCGGGGGGAGACCACATGTCAGTACTGTAATGAAATGGTATTTTTTATGTCTTCCAGGTGATTTCATGGTCATGACGCTTTTCTTTAATGTGAGCAGGCGGTTTGGCTTTGTAGCGTTTCAAAACTACGTCCCTTCTTCTGTGACCACAATGATTTCCTGGGTTTCCTTTTGGATCAAGAAAGACTCTGCGCCAGCCAGAACCTCTTTAGGTAAGTGGGTAATGCGTACACATGGGCCAAGAATTGCCTTCTCAAGGGTCCTTTCAACAGTGGAATATACGGATCGGTAGCTGAGCCCACCTTCACTGCTGTGCTTTCACAGGAATAACCTCTGTACTCACCATGACCACACTGGGCACCTTTTCCCGTAAGAATTTCCCACGTGTCTCCTATGTCACAGCCTTGGATTTCTATATTGCCATCTGCTTCGTCTTTTGCTTCTGTGCTCTGATGGAGTTTGCTGTGCTCAACTTTCTGACCTACAACTGGACGAAACCCCGTGATTCTCCAAGACTTCGCCATGTATGACCTGGGTATGGGAGTGGTGGTAAGATTTGGAGTGTGGAGGCATGCAAGTGAGGGCACTAGAACTCATGGCACATGGATGGCCAGTTCACCAAGTGATGGGGATGCAGAACCTGAGATTGAATAAACTTTCTGATGTCATGCTGGGACTGGGGGGGGGTGGGTAACAAAAAACAGTGTGTCAGGGACAGAACCTCCAGAAACCCTGGGGCAGCACCTAGACTTGATTCATCTTTGTTTGACTCTTTCCCACTTCTTTCCTTGTCTGTTTCAGCCACATATTCGTGCTCCTGCCCTTACTCCTCCCCGTGCCCATGTCCACCAGCATCCAGAAGCTTTTGTGTGCCAGATCGAGGACTCTGAGGAGAGCGATGGAGAGGAGGGCCCATTTTGCCCAGCCCAGCAGTCTTTCAGACGACGTACCATCCAGAAAGCTGGTAATGGTTGCTGCAAGTGGTGCAAGAAGTACTTCTGCGTGGTCCCCAGCTGTGAGGGCAGTATCTGGCAGCAGGGCCGCCTCTTCATCCACATCTACCGCCTGGATAACTACTCACGAGTTGTTTTCCCAGTGACCTTCTTCTTCTTCAATGTGCTCTACTGGCTTGTTTGCCTTAACTTGTAGGTGCCAGCTGGTACCATGTGGACAGCCTCCCCAGTTCCCCAGGAGGTCCCACAGCCCTTTGCAAGGGAGTCAGAGGAAAGCAGCAGCAGCAGCAGCAGGAGCAACAGGGGAGTGTCTCTCCTTCCCCATTCCCCAAATATAAGCCTGCATAGAATTGCTCTTTGCTGGCCCTCTCCCCTACCTGGCCCATTCATGGACTCTCCATGGCAGTCCTTTTCAAGTAGAATGGCCTCCTCTTTATTACTCAAGAGGCATTGATGATGCTCAGATTTACTATCACAGGCTGTCAGTGATTAGCTCCCTAAGACTGTGCCCACGTATAAATAGGTTAGCTATCTCACAGTGCTGATACCCATTGCCTTTTTCCAGAAACAATACTGCCTTTGTGGTGCTCCAGGCCCAGCTCTGGCCTCACCCTCAAAGTGCATAGACCATCTACTTGCCTGTTCCTCAAAACGTTGGGCAGCAGTGTAAAGGGGAAGGGGACTCTAGCCCTTAGATCACATTATTATATTCTCGGTATTTTCTTCCTGCCCTCCCTTCCCCTGCAGAGAGACACTGGTATAATACTTTCAAGAGGAAGGGAGCCAGCAGTTGCGCTTCTTTGGGATAGTATCTCCCGCTGCTGCTGTGCCGCCTCCTTCTCCCCCAGCACCCCCACCTCCATCCTTCCTCTGCACTACAAATTCAATGCCTTGCATCCATTGGGTATCTATTTGTGTCTGTGATAATAGTAATGACTCCCTGCTTTGTATGCCGCCTTCTTCCTCCTCCTTGACCCCTGTGACGTTTTCTGTAACTTCCCCAGTGGCTTTCCCAGCCCCGGCCCAGGTGCTAGGCCACTGTGACTTCTTGGGGCCAAGAAACTAAGAGGACTTTGCTTTGCAGTGGGTATTACTGACACAGATTGGTGCCCTCTAAAGGCACAAAATAAGAGTTTTGCCACTTCCTTGGCCCCTGGACCCATGAGCCAGTCCACTCTTATCCTGGGGCACTCACAATCACAATCAATGAATTGAATTCCCTTAAATTTGTATACCAATTTACCTTTTGCAAAACACTTTTGACAAATTATTTCTATTTTGAGCCTCATCATAGCCCTGTGATATATTCAGGGCAGGATTCTTATTCCCATTTTGCAGATGAAAACCCTGAGGCACAAATTTCTATGAGACTGTGAATTTCACTGGAAACTACTCAGGATCCCACTGTCACCTTCTAGACCGCATGACAGGGCTAGGCAGCTCTGCTCACCGTGATTTGATTCTATAGCCTCTGCCATTGGCAAGGCCCAGAGTGGCAGCCTCTCTTTAGCACTGGCCTGCTCAATTCCTGGGCCCCCAAGACCGAACCTCTCCTGGCTCTGGCAACCCAGTGAGGTGAATTTGGACACGCCCCAATGCTTGTATATGCTGAATGAAATCTGTGTCTGTATTTTACTGGGGGGGGGTAGGGTAGGGAGATACATCTGCTTTTTGTCACCATCAGCTGAGAAGGGGAAATGTATCAATAAATATATCAGCAAAATATGAAAGGTATGGCTGGTTTCTTGGGCATTCAAGTTTGTTCTCAGTTCAGGATTTAAATCTTAAATCAATGACCCAATTATGTCTGTTCCCCTCTCCCATCCATGACTTCCAGACCTACCAAGTTTGTATCCTCTGTCAGTGGAAAACTGAAGGGAAGAGAGTGATCAAGTGGGTGTTCCGCTTTTACTGATTCTCTTACTTGCTCCTATGTTCCTGCCCCCCACCATATCCTTTTTGCTTTGCCCGTCATTCTTACCTCACCTAGTCAGAAAGCTAGAAGTTTCCTGGAGATTATCAGGTCGGAACACTCCTCCCCCACTTCTGTCATGTAAAGATAGAGATGCTGAGGCCAGAGAGGAATATCTACTGTCATAAAGCAGATAGCGGAGTGGAACCAGACCCCAGGAATTCTAATAACTTGTTTTGGTTGTAAGTCTGGAGAGCTTGGTCAACCCACTTTTCAAATGAAAAGTCCCTAAAGGTGTACTGGGGAGTACTAGCCCTGGCATCCCATGACACATCCAACTTTAAGGGAACTCAGAAACAATAACAAGAACTAAGTAGGAGACAAAAATGACATGTGAACAGCCAATGTTTTGCTTTAAATTTCTTGAATTGATGCTCAAACACTTAACCTGTAAGAAATCCACATGATTTTACTGTGAATTTTTTGATGCCCTAACCCATGTCAAAGTACAAGTAACAATTCAGAACAAGGAAAATAGTTCCTCACTTTCACTTAATTAGAAAGATTCAGGAAAAAAAAAAGTAGTCAGGTTGTATTTTTGAAATAGAAATAGTGTAAAACAGATTCTTTAATCACACCACAATAGAGCTAAGAGATAATAAAACTCCTTCCATTTATAAATTTTTAAAAGCTCATACAAATAGTTCTTCAAAAAGCAATTTGAAATTTGGTGCATAATATCAAAAAAATGAAAAAATGAAAAAAAATTTACACACTAAAACATGTGGAATGTAACCAACAATGCACTCAGAAAAATTCATAATTCAAGCATTTCCAGTACTGAACACAGTGTATAAAAATTAGTTAAGTATTGAAACCTAGAAATTAAAGAGGATAAAAACAGAACTTAGAAAAGATTTAGGAAAAGAGGAATTTTAAAAATAAATAGTGTAAGGAGAACCATTCAAAAAACAAAACTGAGTCTCTAACTGTTTAAGTCAAAATCATAGATAAATAAAAAATTCAAAAACTTTTGAGGGAAACCGTAAGACAATATTTGTGAGTATGCTTATAACCTTGGGATAGAAGAGACCTTTCCAAATATAACATAAAACACCAGAAACTATAGGAAAATATTGAAAAATCTTCTCATACTAAGAAATAGCAATAACTAAAGCAAAAGCAAAAAACACAGTTACTTGTTAGTTCTTCTGGGACACAGTCTCTAAGACTGAGATTAACACATGGGAGGTTGATTAGAGAATGCTTTTTTATTTGTTTATTTTTTATTTATTTTTTAAAAATTAACATACCCAACTTTTGTAGCAACATGGGTGGGACTGGAAGGGATTATGCTGAGTGAAATAAGTCAAGCAGAGAGAGTCAATTATCATATGGTTTCACTTATTTGTGGAGCATAACAAATAGCATGGAGGACATGGGGAGTTAGAGAGGAGAAGGGAGTTGGGGGGAATTGGAAGGGGAGGTGAACCATGAGAGACTATGGACTCTGAAAAACAATCTGAGGGATTTGAAGTGGGGGGGTGAGAGGTTGGGGTACCAGGTGGTGGGTATTAGGGCTAGGGTTAGCATCCCTGTCTTGCACTACTCATTCTTGAGTTATTCTTACTTTCAGCTAGTATCTCTGCTGCTCTTGGTATTTTATCTGGTTCTGTGACTAAAAACTTCGTCCTTGAAGGGTCTGAGACTCTGGACATCATGTCTTTCTCAAGGCATGGGTGGAATTCTTATCATTTCCAAGGGATAAACAAGTGGGTCACTTATCACTGGTCACTCATCACTCTGTCTGACCAGCACCTTTTCAATGGTGCAGTATATAATAGAATCCCAAGGATGTCCTCAGTGTTGGACTCCCTTGGCCAGAAAGTGGATCTCTGGGTCCAATCCAGTGTTTTAGATAAAATTGTGTCTCAGTAGATCAACAGTCTATATTCACTAATAGTAGTGCTGCCTGAGGCCTTTTAGGAAAGAAAGGCGAACTCATAATCAGAAATTGTGTTGATTACAGCCAAGATGAATCATTGCCTCATACAGTTTTGAATAGGCTCAATGTAATCAACTTGCCCCCAAGGCACTTTTTGGTTTCCTTCAAGAATGGTGATATATTGGAGACTCACTACTGGTCTCTGTTGTGGGCAAGGTCAATAGCTAAAATACCCTTAGTGAGTAGGTGACCATGTTGTTGTGCCCACATATAACCTCAACTTTACCACTGTGATGGGTTTGACAAATACAGTAAATAAAAATCCATGACATCCAGTTAAATTTGAATTTTAGATAAGTATCGAATAAATTTCAGCATAAGTGTGCTTCATTTGAAATCATACTGTCCCTAGGCTGCTCCCAGCCAAATATTGAGCAGAGCGGGATACTAGAATATGGACACTTCTTCCAAATGCAGAACGATTCCTCCAATAAGCAATCTGTACCAGAGCTTCCCGTTAACCTGGCTGAGACTTCATCAAACCTGTCTTGCAGTCTGAAGGTCTTCTTCCTATGTGTCCTTGATTTTCCCTCTTCTTTCAGGTGTCAGATCTCATTCCCATATAAAGGTTTCTCCAGTCTACTCCTGCTCCTTCTTTTTTTTTAACCACTTTTAATTTATTTTTTAATATATTTTTTAAATTTTTTATAAACATATAATGTATTATTAGCCCCAGGGGGTACAGGTCTGTGAATCTCCAGGTTTACACACTTCACAGCATTCACCATAGCACATACCCTCCCCAAAGTCCATAACCCCACCACCTTCTCCCGACCCCCTCCCCCTAGCAACCCTCAGTTTGTTTTATGAGATTAAGGGTCTCTTATGGTTTGTCTCTCTCCCAATCCCATCTTGTTTCATTTATTCTTTTCCTATCCCCCAAACCACCCATGTTGCATCTCCACTTCTTCATATCAGGGAGATCATATAATAGTTGTCTTTCTCCAATTGGCTTATTTCACTAAGCATAATACCTTCTAGTTCCATCCACATCGTCACAAATGGCAAGATTTTATTTCTTTTGATGGCTGCATAGTATTCCATTGTATATATATACCACTTCTTCTTTATCCATTCATCTGTTGATGGACATCTAGGTTCTTTCCATAGTTTGGCTATTGTAGACATTGCTGCTATAAACATTTGGGTGCATATGACCCTTTGGATCACTACGTTTGTATCTTTAGGGTAAATACCCAGTAGTGCAATTGTTGGGTCATAGTGTAGCTCTATTTTCAACTTTTTGAGGAACCTCCATGCTGTTTTCCAGAGTGTTTGCACCAGCTTGCATTCCCACCAACAGTGTAGGAGGGTTCCCCTTTCTCCGCATCCTCGCCAGCATCTGTCATTTCCTGACTTGTTGATTTTAGCCATTCTGACTGGTGTGAGGTGATATCTCATTGTGGTTTTGATTTGTATTTCCCTGATGCCGAGTGATGTGGAGCACTTTTCCATGTGTCTGTTGGCCATCTGGATGTCTTCTTTGCAGAAATGTCTGTTCATGTCCTCTTCCCGTTTCTTTTTTTTTTTTTTAATTTTTTATTTTTTATAAACATATATTTTTATCCCCAGGGGTACAGGTCTGTGAATCACCAGGTTTACACACTTCACAGCACTCACCAAAGCACATACCCTCCCCAATGTCCATAATCCCACTCCCTTCTCCCAACCCCCCTCCCCCCAGCAACCCTCAGTTTGTTTTGTGAGATTAAGAGTCACTTATGGTTTGTCTCCCCCCCAATTCCATCTTGTTTCATTGATTCTTCTTCTACCCACTTAAGCCCCCATGTTGCATCACCACTTCCTCATATCAGGGAGATCATATGATAGTTGTCTTTCTCTGCTTGACTTATTTCGCTAAGCATGATATGCTCTAGTTCCATCCATGTTGTCGCAAATGGCAAGATTTCACTTCTTTTGATGGCTGCATAGTATTCTATTGTGTATATATACCACATCTTCTTGATCCATTCATCTGTTGATGGACATCTAGGTTCTTTCCATAGTTTGGCTATTGTGGACATTGCTGCTATAAACATTCGGGTGCACGTGCCCTTTTGGATCACTACGTTTGTATCTTTAGGGTAAATACCCAGTAGTGCAATTGCTGGGTCATAGGGCAGTTCTATTTTCAACACTTTGAGGAACCTCCATGCTGTTTTCCAGAGTGGCTGCACCAGCTTGCATTCCCACCAACAGTGTAGGAGGGTTCCCCTTTCTCTGCATCCTCGCCAGCATCTGTCATTTTCTGACTTGTTGCTTTTAGCCATTCTGACTGGTGTGAGGTGATATCTCATTGTGGTTTTGACTTGTATTTCCCTGATGCCGAGTGATATGGAGCACTTTTTCATGTGTCTGTTGGCCATCTGGATGTCTTCTTTGCAGAAATGTCTGTTCATGTCCTCTGCCCATTTCTTGATTGGATTATTTGTTCTTTGGGTGTTGAGTTTGCTAAGCTCTTTATAGATTTTAGTATTCCTGCTCCTTCTTTCTTTACCTTTCACAAAATTAACATTTTTTTCCTTCTAATCCCATCTCAGCATCTGTTTCCCAGATGACCTAAACTGACATAGTTTAAATCATGACCAATATAATAAAGCACACAGTAAGATGGGGTCCTGAGATGGGATTGCTTGCCATCTGACTGGTAAGGAGAAACTCATCCTCGGTGGTATATGAAGCACAGACAACATGTGGCACAATGTGACAGCCCAATCCCAATTCACTGGGAAAATATGCTAGTGAGGGGAGCTCTTGTTGCTGATTCAGGCACCTGCAGGCTATAGCAGAAGCAGTTCAAACAAAGAGAATGGAGCTAGCCAGTTATTACTAAATTGTACTGATGACCTACAGAGAGATCCTTATGACTGATTATATCCTCATTCCTTTCTCAAAGGATTGTCCAGCCATTTACTCAGATAACTGTAGACTTGGGAGAGAGGGGGATATCAAGATATCTCAAGGACAATGGGACATAGGTCTGAATTAATTTTTATACCAGAAGACCATCATTAGACTTCTCTGTTAGAGCTGAGGACTTATGGAGACCAACTAATAAACTGAATCCTAGTTACAGGTTCACAGTGGGATGACCAGATACACAGACCCATTCAGTGACAATCTTTCCAGTCCTGTAATTGCATAATTGAATTTGAATACCTGGAAGTTGGAGTAACCACTACATTGAATCCATGGTCTGTGTTATAAGAGCCATCAAAAAAAATGCTCTTTCCCAGCCAAGAAAGTAAATCAAAAACAATATCACAAACCAGATGACAGAAATTAGTGTCACCCTTATAAGATCTCAAGCTAGTCCCCCTTCATGTTTCCATTTAATTTGCCAGACTGGCCCCTGAAGAAACTGGATGGATCCTGAATAATGACTACATATTACCACAGGTTTCAGCAAGTAATAGCTTGGATTAGAGCTGCTGTGCCATATTGTTGCTAGAGTAGGTTAACAAAGTCTCAGGTATCTGGTATACTGTCATTGATTTGGCAAATGTGTGCTTTTCCATTCCAATTAGAAAAGAGATTTAAAAACAATAGAACATTGTTTAAAATCTTGTTTAAAAACAAGAACATTTATGTATAGTTTTCCTCAGGACTTTGTTCTCATACCCCCAGTCATAATAATATAGTCTGAAAAGATCAAGATTGTTGGAATCTCACACAGAACATCAGTCATCTCCATTACACTGACACCATCATACTGATTGGACAGGATGAGTAAAAGGCTTCCATAAGACACAACATGTTCCCCAGAGTAGGCGATAAACCCTGTGAAGACTCAGGAAGTTATCAATTCAGTGAAATTTTTAGGAGTCTAGTAGTCAGGGGCATATCAGGATTCCACCTCCAAAGTAAAAGACAAATCATGTCTGGGATCCTCCACCACAAAGAAGGAAGTAGTGTACCTGGTAGGTCTCTTTGGGTTCTGGGGACAAAACATCCACCCCCAGGATTATCGCTCTGGTCCATATATCAGGTGACATAGAAGACTGAGAGCTTTGAGAGAGGTGTGGTGCAGGACATTAATCTGCAGCAGATGCAGGCTACTGGGCAAGGAGCCACTCGGACCATCTCATCTGACAGACTCCATGGCATCAGAAGTGTCAGTGGTGGGCAGGGACACAGTATAGAGTTTGAGACCTGCCTTTGTAGGAGAATCACCACCCTGGACCAAAGAGCTCCAGAACAGGACCATGCCATGCATCTCAGAGAATTATATGCCTTTCTGTAAACAGTTTCTGCTGTGTTTCTGGGCCATGGTAGAGACAGAATTCTTGACTATGGGACACCAAGTGACTGTGTGTCTGGGAACTGGTTGCTATCAGACCCACCAAGGCATAAGGACCAATTATCAGCAATGCATCCTAAACTGAGCCTGAGCAGCACCAAAAGGCAAAAGTGCCAGAGCAGTAGTCATTAACTTTGTCTGGCATATGAAGACAGATTGTATCTGATACAATGTGACAGTCCAGTCCAAGGGTTGTGACCCAGGATAAGAAATAATATATGTAAATATATATGGTATATGTTCATTAACTGAAATTCATGTCCTGCCAAAATCCATATGCTGAAGCTCTAACACACAATGTAATGGTATTTGGTGGTGAGGCTTTTGGGAGGTAATTGGTTTGAGACGAGGTTATGACGGTGGAGTCCTCATGATGGGAATAGAGTTCTTATACGAAGAGGAAATGATAATGAAAGATTTCTCTCTCTCCACATGCACACTCTGAGGAAAGACCATGTGAGTGAGCATTCAGCAAGAAGGTGGCCATCTGCAAGCCAGAAAGAGGATTCTCACTAAGAACCAAATCTGCTGGAGCCTTGATCTCAGATTTTCCAGCCTCCAAAATTGTGAGAAATAAATATCTGTTGTTAAGTCATCCAGTCTATGATATTTTTTATAGCAGCCTGAGCTAAGAATATATATATATATTAAAATGACTGTGTTGTCTTATAGAAAGAAGAGCCCTGGAGGAGAAGAATGGATAGAAAAAATGTTGGGGTCACAGAGAACAGGGAGAATGCAATGACTTCCAAGAATGATCCTGACCCTGTAGCTGAGGACTCCAGCCCCCAAGAATAATGTAAAAAAGATAAGAAAACTTGACTGACAGAAATACAAGCAATTTTATTGGCAAAAACATGTATCATTAAGATTGGAGTGCAACAAAAACTTTTTCTTAAGCTGACTTTCAGAAAAAGAGGTTTTCACAGGGATTTTATGAGCTTAAAATTAAAATAATTTTCCATGTTCCCTTTGACAGTCCTATGTCTCTCCCAAAATAATAGTAAGACATAAGCAAATCTCATGAGAAGGGGGTGAGTTGATATAGAGAAAAACTTATAAGAACTGCTTTTACAACTTTTGCCCTCTTCTGATGTTCTGATGGGTGTCATGACTAAACTCCTGGGTGCCTTATGCCTAATGTTCATATCAAATAGATAGAATATATATTATTCCTCTTTTCACATATAGCCATTTTATATCAATGGCATAAATAACTGTGCCCAGGATCTAGACAGCATTTAAATTACCAGAGACATCATAACTCAGTTAGCTGGGAAGAACAGCTAAAGAACATTAGAATGAAAATATCTGGCCATCTTTAGCTATACTGACTTGAAGAGTTTGGATATAGAATAGTATATTAGGAGTTTTGAGTGTGATGAAATGTTCAATTTTATTTGAATATTAGATCTCTATATAATTAATAATATTATATCTCAAAAGGAGAAATGCCACTGTGTGCTGAGCTTAGGACAAACTTTCCTTCAAGTTGGCTGTGGAGAGCAGGAATGGAGCCAGCCATACCAGAGGACCGAAGTCCAAGTCTCATGCCTTGAAGATATCACAAGCTCACTGAACATCTCAACATTATGATCCACATATTTATGTCATTTCTGTGATATGGGTTTGTTTTCCTAACAAGATCATTAATTTTTTTCTTTTTAATTTTTTTTAAAATTTCAGTGTACCAGAATTCATTGTTTATGCACCACACCCAGTGCTCCATGCAATACATGCCCTCCATAATACCCACCACCAGGCTCACCCAACTTCCCATTCCCTGCCCCTTCAAAACCTTCAGATTGTTTTTCAGAGTCCATAGTCCCTCGTGGTTCATCTTTCCCTCTAAGATCATTACTTTTTGGGGAGCTTGGGTGGCTCAGTGGGTTAATGCTCTGCCTTTGGCTCAGGTCATGATCCCAGGGTCCTGGGATCGAGCCCTGATCAAGCCCTGCGTCGGGCTCTCTGCTCAGCAGGGAGCCTGCTTCCTCCTCTCTCTGCCTGCTTCTCTGCCTACTTGTGATCTCTGTCTGTCAAATAAATAAACAAAATCTTTTTAAAAATCATTACTTTTGACATTCAAGAGATATGGAATGAACTACTGTATATCAGAACCTATGACTAAATGCCATGTAAATAAATAAATAAATAAAGCAGAATAGGGGAATCAAAAAGTGTATCTGGAAACTGAGTAGGCCTTTTTTTAAGTAGGGCTTTTTTTATATTGAGAACTCAGAGAAAGATTCTTTGATGAGGTACCTGGAGGAAGTGAGAAAGTGAACTATGTGGCTATTTGGGTAAAGAATGTTTTATGCACGGGGAATAGAAAGTACAAAATCCCTGAGGCAGGAGCATGCCTGATGTGGATGAAGTATAGCATGGAGACCAGGGTGGCTGGACTCAATTGAACACTAGGATGAGTAATTAGAGAGGTAAGAGAGGCAGAAGAGAGCAAGATCTTGTGAAGTCATTTAATCATTTGTAAGGAATTGGATGGCTGCTCTGAATGCAAGGGCTCTTAAACAGAGAAATGACCTGATCTGATTTCATTTTAAAAGAGTCTCCCAAGATACAGTGTTAAATTTGGTCCATCATTGGAAAAGAGCATATACAATGATATCACTTAGGAGACTATTGCAATAGTGCAGGTGAGAGAGTTCATGGTGGTTGGGACCACTATGAAGAGAGACTGAAAAGTACATCAGTAATGGAAATTGTTAAGGTTGAACCAATAACTTTTTTAAAAATTTTGTTCAATTAGCCAGCATATAGTACATCATTAGTTTTTGATGTCATGTTCAACGATTCATTAGTTTTGTATAGCACCCAGTGCTCATTATATCACGTGTCTTCCTCAATACCATCACCCAGTTATCCCATCCCTCCCACCCCCTCCTTTCTATAACCCTGCCTTTGTTTCCCATAGAGTCTAGAGTCTCTCATGGTTTGTCTCCGTCTCTGACCCCTTCCAATTCAGTTTTCCTTCCCTTCCCTGTGGTCCTCTGTACTATTCCTTAAATCCCACATATGAATGAAACCATATGATAACTGGCTTTCTGTGCTTGACTTATTTCACTTAGCATAATACCCTCCAGTTCCATCCATGTCGATGCAAATGGTGAGTATTCATTTGTTGATGGTTTGGATAAGATTGTGCAGGTGAGACTTTTCTTTTTAAGATTTTATTTATTTATTTGTCAGAGAGAGAGAGAGAGAGAGAGAGCACGCACAAGAGGAGGAGCAAGAGCCAGAGGGAGAAGCAGACTCCCCGCTGATCAAGGACACCCCCCGCCCCCCACTAATATGTGGGACTCAGTCCCAGGACCCTGGGATCAAGTCTCAAGCTGAAGGCAGCCGCTTAACTGTCTGAGCCATCCAGGCATCCCAATGCAGGTGAGATTTTTCTCTGCATAACTTAAATTGTCGGTCTTTGCACAAAGGAGTGTACCTGGAGTCCAAGTCAGAAAGGAAATCCATGAGACCTTGTACCTCTTAATTGATGGTCAGGACAGACTCTCCTTGAAAATGAAAGATCTGAGACTGGAAATTTCAACTGTGACGTTTGCCTTACCCTGTAGGGCACATTCAATCTAGCTTGACTATCACACTCTTAGTTTGAATTCAGTAATCATGTGGCATGCTTAATTCTTTGATAAATGTGGTTTTGTGTTGACTCCAGTGAAATTGATAAGGACCTGAATTAAAGGCAGACAAGTAAACCCTTGGATAATTCCCACTGAAATAAGTATAAACTCAAGGGGAGATGCAGTGTTACGACTTTTTCCAAGGTCAAATATTCACATTTAAAGTAAGGTACTTGAGGGAAATCTCATAAAATGGACAAGATGGGTGATCCAAAGTGCACAAGAGCTTCATGTGGCACTTCTCAAAAGGTAGAATCAGTTCTGCAAGGACTCAGGCACAGTGAGTTGTTCCTTTGCCAGAAGAATAGGCTTTACAATGTTTCAGAAGCTCCTCTAAAAATAAAATGATCGCTTTGTAATAGGGACCTAGCCTTGGAATGAATTTCAAATCTGTTTCATAGTTTATGAATAACAGCAGCCTGCAGCAAGGTCACTTATATGTTTCCCATCTTTATCACCAAGTTTGACTGATAGTAAAGGAACAACTAACAGGCAGCTACATGCTGGTCAAAATTCAAATTCAACCCATCAGGAGAAGTGTGGTATTAATTCCATGTCAGGAAATGTCAGAACTTCATAGGAAAAGTGATTATGCTCTATTTTCAGACCTTGACTAGATCTCAACCCAAGACACAATGAGAGAAAAGGCAAATACTCTAGATAGTAGCCAAATTAACAGCAAACATTTGGTCAAAAGTCCATGGAAGAAAAACATTCATATACATGAACTTTGGAGAAGACTGGTAAAAAGGTACTGACCTGAGGACTCTGCAGAGTTTTGCTAATTTAAAAATAAAGGAGAGAGATCATCTTCCTGCATGACAGTGTGAGGAGTTCTGCTGACCGTCTCCCCAGGGAAAGGGTGAAAACTAAACAAACAAACAACAACAACAAAAACAAAACCAACACTCATTTAAAACCTCTGGAAATGGTTCTGAGAAAGAGCAGCAAATGAAGAAACATCTTTTCAAGAACATCTACAAATAATCCATAAAGGGCAAGGATCTATAGTATTTCAATGAAGACTGCTCCCCGTCTTTCTCCTCCCAGTTCAGTGAGGAAAGACTCCCAATATAGGAGATAACAATAATAAAAATTTGAATAGTTTGACATAATTGAAATGGAATCAGAAAGCTCTAACTTTAGGAATCATTAGTCACATATTTAAAATAACCATGTTTTATATGTTCAAGGAAATGAAACAATAGATTGAAAGTTTTTTTAGGGAACTGGTACTAATGACAAGATCAAGCCAAAGACTGAAATAAGAAAACAAACTACCTTCAGATATTAATTTCCCATGGCTGTTGTAACATATTACCACAAAATCGGTGACTTAAAGCAACAGAAATGTATTCTTTCACAGCTCTGGAGATCATTAATCTGAAATCAGTAGTACTGGGCCAAAATCTAGGCATCAGCACAGTTATCCTCCCTCCAGATGCTCTAGGGGAGAATCTGTTCCTTGCTTCGTCCAGCTTCACGTGACAGCCAGCATTCCTTGGTTTGTAGCTGCATCATTCCAGTCTCTGCCTCTGTAGTCACATTGCCCCCTTTCCTTCTGTCTCTGTCAGATCTCCCTATGCTTCTCTCTTATATAGACACTTGTGATTACACTTGGGGCCCACCTGTATAATTGAGGAAAACCTCCCATTTCAAGATCTTTAAATTGCCACAGAAAATAGCAAAATGAAGTTCTAGGGATTAGAACAACTGTATCATGTTGAGGGGGCATTATTCAGTCTACCACACTTCAAAAGTGCAGTAATTAAACTGACAACTAAAATTCTCAACAGAAACTGTGGAGGGCACAATATAATGGTATGCTTTGAAAAACACAAAAGAAACACAGTTTCCAATTTAGAATTCTATGTCCAGAGAAAATATCAAAAATGAAGGTAAGTGGTGCCTAGGTGGCTCAGTCGGTTAACTATCTGCCTTTGGCTCAGGTCAGGATGCTCAGCAGGGAGTCTGCTTCTCCCTCTCCATCTGCTCCTTACCCTCACACATTCTCTCTCGTGCATGCTCTCTCTCTCTCTCAAATAAATAATTTTTTAAAGGGTAAAATAAGGATGTTTTCAAACAAACAAAAACCAAGCAAATTTATCACCATTAGCTCTTTCCTAAAGGCAATATCAAAATGGGTTTTTCCAGCAGAAGAAAAATTATTCCAGTTGGAAGCCCAAAGATACATGGAGTAACAAAGAACAAAAGAAATGGTAAATACTTTAGTGATAAATTTAAATAAATATTTACTGTGTAAAACAATATAATTATTCATACTCATATATGTGTATATATGTATATGTGTGTAAAATAAAAATATATAATTAAACAACAACAAATACTTGGAAGTAAGAAGAGTTAAATAGAGTTAATATATTCTAAGTCCCTTGCATTATTAGAGAAAAGGGTATAATTACTAATTTATACAAGCATTTGTTAAGTCAAACAAATACAAAGTAGTATTTTAGATAACCATAAAAACAATAGTACAAGGATGCATAGCTTCCAAGTTACTTGAGAGAAAAATGGGGATAAAAATATATGTTTATAAAAAATAAAAAATTAATTAAAAAAAAAGAATGCAAGGAAAGAGAGAAAAATAGCATAGCATGGGTGAGACAAAAATGAAACAAAAAGTAAGATGATTGATTTTAACCCAAATATTTAAGTAATTACATTAACAGTGAATTAAGTGGTATTTACAAGAGATACATATAACATATAAGAATACAGTAAAGTGGAAAGTAAAAGAATGACAATATGACATAAAAACCACAAATCATAAGGAAGTCAGAATAGCTATATTAATTTCAAAGTTAACTTCATAGTGAAAAGCATTACTATAAATCAAGAAGATAGTTATTAATGCTAAATTTTCAAGACACAAAGAAGCTATAACTTCTCAAATTTTGTATTTATCTAATAATATAATATAAAAATATAGCATATAAAATAAAAATCAGTAAGACTAAAAATGGAGATAGGCAAATTGGCAGTCATAGCATGAGATTTTTTCACATCTCTCTCCATTACTAAAAGATCAACTAGACAAAAAAAAAATTATGTAAACACATAGAATGTTTGACCAACACAAATAGGAATTCGACTTAATGGATATCTGTAGAACACTGCATACAACAAATGCAGAATTCACATCCTTTTCAAGTGATCATGGATCATTTACAAAGTTGTCTATATGCTAGATCATATGGCAAACCTCATATTTCAAAGGATGGAAATCATATAAAGTATGTTTTTGTTATCTGTGTTGTCTCTCAGATAGAATGATATCTACAACAAAATTAAGCTAGAAAAATAACAGACAACTGGAAAATACCCATGGGTTTGGAGATTTAGAAATGCACTTCTACTGTGAAGTGTGTAAACCTGGCGATTCACAGACCTGTACCCCTGGGGATAAAAATATATTATATGTTTATAAAAAATTAAAAATAAAAAAAAGAAATGCACTTCTAAATATCTAATAGGTCAAAGAATATCTCAATGGAAATTAAATAATATTTTGAGTGGAATGAAAATGAAAATACTACATAAGAACATCTGTGAGATGCAGAAAAAAAGTCGTTTGTAAAGGAAAAATTCATAGGTGAAATGTATGTACAACCATTCCCTGGCTTATCATTGTTTTATTTATGGTTTTTCAACTTTACAATGGTGTGAAAGTGATTTGCATTCAGGAGAAACTATACTTGAAATTCTGAATTTTCACTTTTTCCTGGCTAGCAATATATAGTAAAATCCTCTCTCCTGATGTTGGGCAGCAGCAGTGAACTACAGTTCCTGGTCAGCCATGCAATTATAAGGGTAAAAAACCCATACATGTACAACCATTCTGTCCTCATGCAAACATTCTGTTGTTTTTTTTTTTAACTCTCAGTACAGTATTCAATACATTACATGAGATATTTAATGCTTTATTACGAAGTATGCTTTGTGTGAATTGATTTGTCCAATTATAGGTTCATGTTAAGTGTTGTAAGCATGTTTAAGGAAAGCTAAGCTAAGTTATGATGTTTAGTAAGTTAGAGGTATTAAATGCTTTTAATCTTTTAGTATTTCAACTATGATGGATTCATCAGGACTTAAACTCCATTGTAAGTCAAGGAAGAATTGTATTAGAAAAGAAGGAAGTCAATCAGAGAAAGACAATTATCATATGATCTCTCTGATATGAGGAATTTGAGAGGCCAGGCAGCCTGGGAGGTAGAGAAGGTAGAGAAGGAAAAAATGAAACAAGATAGGATCGTGAGGGAGACAAACCATAAGAGACTCTTAATCTCACAAACAAACTGAGAGTTGCTGGGGGGGGGCGGTTGGGGAGAGGGTGGTTGAGTTATGGACATTGGGTATGTGATATGGTGAGTGCTGTGAAATGTGTAAGCCTGACGATTCACAGACCTTTATCCCTGGGGCAAATAATACATTATATGTGAATAAAAATAATTAACAAAGAAAAGAAAAGAAGGAAGGCTGAATATCAATTAGCTAAGCATTTATCCTAAGGAATTAAGAAACAATAGAAAAGTAAATCCAATAAAAACAAATGTAGTTGGACAAATAATAATGAGCATAAATTAATGAAATAGAAAATAAGCATAACATAGAAGAAAGCCAAGTTTGTTCTTTAAAAAAAAATGATAAAACTCTAGAAGAGCCTAGGTGGCTGAGTCAGTAGAGCATGTGACTCTTGACCTAGGGTTGTGAGTTTAAGCCCCACATGGGGTGTGCAGATTATTTAAAAATAAATTAATTAATTAATTAAATAATTGAACAAAATATTTTAATTGATAAAATCCTAGTTAGACATATTTAAAGAATCAAAAATGTACTAATAGTTGATATCAAGAATGATAAAAGGAGAAAATTTAAAAATCATGAATGTTATTAAAAATAACTTTTGCTAAATCTGAGATAGGAAACCATCAACATCCTTGAAGAGAACATAGTCAGC
Organism: Mustela erminea; assembly: GCF_009829155.1. Taxonomy (NCBI): domain Eukaryota; kingdom Metazoa; phylum Chordata; class Mammalia; order Carnivora; family Mustelidae; genus Mustela; species Mustela erminea. The sequence continues at coordinate 126,886,529 of NC_045635.1, read as the reverse complement.
AGCCTCTTTGACCTCAGCCACAGAAACTTCTTACTAGACATGTCACTGGAGGCAAGGGAAACAAAAACAAAACTGAACTATTGGGACTTCATCAAGATTAAAATCTTCTGCACAATGAAGGAAACAATAAACACAACTAAAAGACAGCTTACAGAATGGGAGAAGATATCTGCAAATGACATATAAGATAAAGGGTTATTATTCAAAATATATAACGAACTTATAAAACTCAACACCCCCCAAATCAATAATCAGTTAAGAAATGGGCAGAAGACATGAATAGACATTTTCCAAAGAAGACATCAAGATGGCTAACAGACATATGAAAAGATGCTCAGTATCACTCATCATCAGGGAAATACAAATCAAAACCACAATGAGATACCACCTCACACCTGTCAGAATGGCTAAAATTAACAACACAGGAAACAACAGATGTCCGTGAGGATGCAGAGAAAGGGGAATCCTCTTACGCTGTTGGTGGGAATGCAAATGGTGCAATTACTCTTGAAAACAGTATGGAGGTTCCTCAAAAAGTTAAAAATTGAACTACTTACAAACCAGCAATTTCACTACTAGGTATTTATCCAAAGGATACAAAAATACTGATTTGAAGGGGTACATGCACCCCGATGTTTATAGCAGCATTATCTACAACAGCCAAATTATGGAAAGAGCCCAAATATCCGTTGATAGATGAAAGGATAAAGAAGATGTGGTACATATATACAATGGAATATTACTCAGCCATCAAAAGAATGAAATCTTGCCGTTTACAACAACAGGGATAGAGCTGGAGTGCATTATGCTAAGCAAAATAAGTCAGCCAAAGAAGGACAAATACCCTATGATTTAACTCACATGTGGAATTTAAGAAACAAAACAGATGAACACAAGGGAAGGGGGAATAAAGAAGGGAGAGAAAGAAGGAAACCATAAGAGACTCTTAACTATGGAGAAGCAACCAAGGGTTGATCGAGGAAGGTGGGCAGGGGATGGGCTAGATGGGTGATAGATATTAAAGAGGGCACTTGTGATGAGCACTGTGTGTTATATGTAAGTAATGAATCACTAAATTCAACACCTAAAACCAATTTTACCATATATGTTAACAACTAGAATTTAAATGAAAACTTGAAATAGAAAAACAACTTTTGCTAATAAACTTGTAATTTTAGATAAAATTGTTAAAATCTTGATGAATACACTCACCAAAATTTACATTACAAGGAATTTGTAAATCCCAATATTTATATAAGTATTGAAGAAATTGAATCAGTAATTTAAAATTTCCTCAGAAAGAACTCCAGACTCAGATATCTTCATCAGCAAAATTTTCTAAATATTTAAGGAATAAAAAAAAATCAATCTTAAACAAAACCTCTCGGGGGGGGGGGGGAAGACGAAGAAGAAAGAGAGAACTCCCACTATGCCAATCATTAGCTTGTTTCCTGTCATATGATTTCCCTGGCCTTTGCATCCACTGTTCTGCATTTCAGGGAACTATGTGTCTCAGATTACCTTGCTAACAGATTTTCAGTCAACAAGAGGCTGTGATGTGTAAGACTGGTGTGTAACAGAAGGGGAGAAACCAGAACACTCCTTCCTTTCTCTTATCTTTGAACAGCCTATCAATTCCCTCCTGGGTCCCGGGTCCAAAGTCCAACTAGACTGTCCCAAGTTTAGTGGGCAGTTGTTATTTTTTTTTTTTTACGATTTATTTACTTATTTTAGAGAGGATGTGGGTAGGGGCAGAAGGAAAGAGAGAATCTTTTTTAAAAAATTTATTTATTTTCAGCATAACAGTATCATTATTTTTTCACCACACCCACTGCTCCATGCAATCTGTGCCCTCTATAATACCCACCACCTGGTACCCCGACCTCCCACCCCCCCCACCACTTCAAACCCCTCAGATTGTTTTTCAGTCCATAGTCTCTCATGATTCACCTCCCCTTCCAATTTACCCCAACACCCTTCTCTCTAACTCCACATGTCCTCCATCCTTTTTGTTATGCTCCACAAATAAGTGAAACCATATGATAATTGACTCTCTCTGCTTGACTTATTTCACTCAGCATAATCTCTTCCAGTCCCGTCCATGTTGCTACAAAAGTTGGGTATTCGTCCTTTCTGATGGAGGCATAATACTCCGTAGTGTATATGGACCACATCTTCCTTATCCATTTGTCCGTTGAAGGGCATCTTGGTTCTTTCCACAGTTTGGCGACCATGGCCATTGCTGCTATAAACATTGGGGTACAGATGGCCCTTCTTTTCACTACATCTGTATCTTTGGGGTAAATACCCAGTAGTGCAATGGCAGGGTCATAGGGAAGTTCTATTTTTAATTTCTTGAGGAATCTCTACACTGTTCTCCAAAGAGGCTGCACCAACTTGCATTCCCACCAACAGTGGAAGAGGGTTCCTCTTTCTCCACATCCTCTCCAACACATGTTGTTTCCTGTCTTGCTAATTTTTGCATCAGAATCCTAGAGGAGAACATAGGCAGTAATCTCTTTGATATCAGTCACAGCAACTTCTTTCAAGATATGTCTCCAAAGGCAAAGGAAACAAAAGCGAAGATGAACTTTTGGGACTTCATCAAAATCAAAAGCTTCTGCACAGCAAAGGAAACAGTCAAGAAAACAAAGATGCAACCCACGGAATGGGAGAAGATATTTGCAAATGACAGTACAGACAAAAGGTTGATATCCAGGATCTATAATGAACTCCTCAAACTCAACACACACAAAGCAGACAATCATATCAAAAAATGGGCAGAAGATATGGACAGACACTTCTCCAATAAAGACATACAAATGGCTATCAGACACATGAAAAAATGTTCATCATCACTAGCCATCAGGGAGATTCAAATTAAAACTACATTGAGATATCACCTTACACCAGTTAGAAAGAGAGAATCTTTAAGTAGGCTCCATGTTCCGTGGGTCTTGATTCCACAGCTCCATGCCCACAGGGCTCCAACATGGGGCTCAATTTCAACAGATCCCATGACCCTGAGATCAGGACCTGAGCTGAAACCAAGAGTTGGATGCTCAACTGACTACAACACCCAGGAGACCCCTACTGTGGTTCTTAATTGATGACACTAGCTTCTAGTTTTCTCAGGTTTTTCCACTTTCTCCATTGTCTCTCCAGACCTAGAGGTGGTCTTCCCTGAGTTGCCTCACTCCATTTGTTCATTAGCTATGTAACAATTTTCTGTACTTAACCTCCCCTCTGTTTTTCAGGCTGGGCACTGCCTGATATACTTTTGCATTAAGAGTGCCCTCAAGGGATAGGCCCTCACGGTGAGTTTCTGGAAGTGGCTTTTGAGCTGAAATTCAGTGAGACTCTCCTTGCAGATGGAAAAATGGAATACTAGAAATCTATATTGTAATTATCTTCTATATTACTTGGAATTAAGTGCCCCTTGTAAGATTTTGGAAAATCACATATCTTCAATGCTTGATCTGTGTAGGAGTAATAATGACTGTGGGTGAGGTAGGGTGGTTAATTTTATTTTACCTCTGAAGGAAAAATTTTATTCTTGCCTCTGACTTTCTCCACTACAGTATTATGTACCCAACATAGAATGGTGGGTGACAATGGAGATTTTTTCAACATTTCATTATAAAAATTTTCAAATACCAAAAAAATGAAAGAATTATATAATAAATGCACATAAACCAACCACCTAGATTCTACAACATTTATGAAATTTTAGAACCTCATATACTGAAAAGATAGCATAATATTAAAATTTGCAAGAGACTAAAACAGACTCTTCATAAGAGAAGATGTACAAATTGGAAATAAGCATATAAAATGGTGGTCAACCTATTTAGCAAATGCAGGAATACAGATTTAAACCACTATAAAATACTAGATACAACATGCCAACCAGGATTGATAAAATAATTGTCAAAATCAAGTGTCAATAAGGATGTAGAGCACCAGTATAAGACCTAAACCTTGCTAGTAGGAGTGTAGATTGTTATAATCTCTGGGAAAATATTAGGGCATTATTTACTAGATTTGTTTTTTTAATGTTATGTTAGACACTATACAGTACTAGATTTGAGAACATGTTCCTACTATATCTCAGAAGTTACTCTGGAACATTTTTAATGATTTTAATGATAGGATCATCCATAATGCCTCAAATTAGAAAAACCTCAAATATGCGTTACTAGTAAGATAAACTTTTTAAATGGTGGTTATGTATACAATAGAAAACTAAACAGCAATGGGAATGAATAAAGTAATGTTATATCAACAACATGGATGAATCTCACAAACATAATACCACATTAAAGAAGCCAGACCTAAAAGACTATATACTATATGATTCCACTTATATAAAACTCAAAAATAAGTAAAACTAGAGTATCAATTAGCTATTATCTTGTGGTGGAAGCATCAGCAAAAGCTGTGTAGGCACCTAAAACTCTCAGGGAATTCATCTCTCTAATAAGAATGTTGATCTAAAAAGTGTGTTGTGAGAGGACTCCCTTTTGCTATTTTTTATTTTCCCACAATGTAGCCATTAATGAAAAACCATTCAAAGGAAGTGTACAGTATAGTGGCTAGACTACAGACCCACTTTCTAGCTAGAAAACCGAAAGGGAGCCCCTTAGGGACAAGAGTAAGGTGGAGATCTCTGAGAAGAGGGAATGCGAGAAAGGAATTCCGTCAGATGGTGTATCAAGTCCTCAGTTCAACTCCAGCTACTCATGCAGGAACCAAATACATATGGAACAAATATCACTTTACCCATTACCAACAAAATACATATTTTCCAGGCACATATGGAATAGTCACTGAAGCAGACAATATTCTTGGTAATAAAACAAGCATCAACAAATTTTCAAAACCTGAAACCGTGAAGATTCTATTATCTGAACATAATGAAATCAAATTAGAAATCAGTAAAAATACAGTGGGAAAAATACTATAACACTTGGAAATTAAGCAACACATTCTTAATCAATGGGTCGAAGAGAAAGTCTTAAAAAATAAAAATGTATTGAAGTGAATTAAATAAGTGCAGTATATCTTAACTTGTGGAATGCAGCTAAAGGAGTATTTAGAGGGGACATGATAGCATCTAATGCTTAGATAAAGAAAAATGAAAGATCTCAGTTCAATAATCTACGCTTCTTTTCACATGGTATTCATGTTGTGAAAGATAATAACTTGTTAACTTACAAAACTATGTGTTATTTAATTGCTTATGAAGGAAATTGCTGGTCATACTCATGAAAATCTTGCATTGTTCTTTTTAAAAATTCTACTGATGTATTTTACTTAACAGAAAATACCCTAAGTAGTATTATTTCAACATGTCATGGATATACACATGTATGAATGAGATATTTGCCTTTGCTTTCTTCTTTGCACTCTTTTTCTTGCATTGTTCTTATGAAAATCAAGGACTGTTTAAATCAAAATGTTTTCAGGCAATACTGGAAATTAATGGCAGTATTGACTGAAGCACATTTTAAAAAATAATTGTATTGGCTTATTATGAACTTGGAAAAGAGACATATAAATAACATGTAATAATGAATGTGATCATTATAATTACTCTTGCCTATGCACAGGTCCTTTTTTTAAGATTTTATTTATTTATTTATTTTTGACAAAGATCACAAGTAGGCAGAGAGGCAGGCAGAGTCAGGCAGAGAGAGAGAGGGGGAAACAGGCTCCCTGCTGAGCAGAGAGCCCAATGTGGGGCTCGATCCCAGGACCCTGAGATCATGACCTGAGCCAAAAGCAGAGGCTTTAACCACTGAGCCACCTAGGCGGCCCTATGCACAAATCTTTATGTAAATATTCAATCTAACTGTCTTATATGGAATATGGTTTAAGTATAAATATAATTTTCCCTTTAAAATATTAGTTAATACTTTGTAATGAGGGAGGGCTTCATAAATAAGGTAGATTCTAATCTGTGGCACTGTGTTAAAGTCTGAAAGTTGTGTGATTCCATGTAGCTGACTAGTTGGATTTCAAAGTTTTTTGTTTCTTTCAAGTTATACAAATGGTAAGCATACTGGAGGCTAAATAGAATCCAGCAAGAGGTTGGTCAATATTGGAAATGAACTATCTAGAGAATGAATGTTTATTTTTGGTAGTATAAGTCACTTTTTTTATTTTATTATTTTTTAAATTATTTATTTATTTATTCGTTTCTTTCTTTCTTTCTTTCTTTTCAGCACAACAGTATTCATTGTTTTTGCACCACACCCAGTGCTCCATGCAATCCGTGCCCTCTCTAATACCCACCACCTGGTTCCCCCAACCTCCCACCCATATTTATAATATTTTATAATTATAAAGGGAATTTATATGTGTTTCGGAAGGGATTAGAAAATATTGAAAGAATAATTAAATAAATTATACTTCCACTATCAAGAGAAAAACAATTGTCACTATTTTGCTGTTTACTCTCCTGGTTGTGTTTGTTTACATGAACCTATTTGTGTGTGTGTCCCACAGTCTTTCAATTCTGTTTTTTTTTTTTTGAAGTTTTTATTTAAATTCAAGTTAACATACAATGTAATATTACTTTCAGGTGTACCATATAGTGATTCAACATTTCCATACATCATCTGGTGCTTATCACCACAAGTACACTCCTTAATCTCCATCACCCATCTCACACATTCCCCTACCCACCTCCTCTCTGGTAACCATCAGTTTATTCTCTATAGATGAGTCTGTTTCTTGGTTGGTCTCTCTTTTTCCTTAACCCCATGTTCATCTGTTTTGCTTAAGTTCCACATATGAGTGAAATCATATGGTATTTGTCTTTCTCTCACTGATTTATTTCACTTAGCATACATAACACACTCAAGCTCCGTCCATTTCATTGCAAATGCCAAGATTTCATTCTTTTCTATGATTAATGCATATAATGGCCTTTTAATGACTAATATTCCGTGTGTGTGTGTGTGTGTGTGTGTGTGTATAAAATGGTCTATGACTAATATTGTAAATAATGGAATATTATATATACATATACATATGTGTATACATACATACAAAGAGAGGTTAGGCTTAGGATTAGGGCAAGGGTGAGTATATGTTCCTATTAGCCTGCAATTCAGAGAACTCTGCAGAGTTCTCCCCTAGAGGGTTCAGAGAACTCTAACTGAGAATCCTAACCCCTTAGGGTTAGGATTAGGGGTTAGCAGTTAGTGTTTGGGTTAATATTAGGTTTTCGCTTAGAATACTACTCTCTAGTCCATCCATGTCATTACGAATGTCCAGATTTCACTCCTTTTTTAATGACTGAGTAATGATCCATTCTTTAAATATACCAAATTATCTTTTTTTTTTTTTTCCCCAGATCCAGGATTTGGATTCAGTTTAGGGCTAGAATAAGATTTAAGGTTAGGGTTAGGTTCAGGGTAAGTGTATGTGCTTATTATACTGCAGTTCAGAGGCCTCTGCAGAGGGATAAATTTAGGACTAGGGTTATGGTTATGGTTTGGTTGAGAGGTTAGTGGTTAGGAGTTAGGGTTAGGGTTTGGGTTAGGATTAGATTTAGATCTAGGCTTAGGGTTAGGGTTAGGGTGAGGGAATGTACTATTCAGAAACCTCTATCAGAGTTATGTTCAGGCCAAGAACTAAGTCTGGGGGCAGAGTTTATGGGTTGCTGGTTAAGGGTAGTTTTAAGTTTAGGGTCAGAGTTAAGATCAGGGTTAGTTTTAGGGTTTGTGCTTGGAATCCTGCAGTTTAGAAACCTCTCCAGGAAATAAAACCTCAGATCTTTTGGGATGAGAGTAAACATGTCAACCATCTACCAAGCTGAGGTAAAGAGGGGGTGTGGCACTCTAAATATTCTTTAAGTGTATATTTAATTGGTCACTCTCTTTTTCTATCTTCAGACCCATTTTCAGAAATACTAATTTTTTCAAGTTTTTATTTTCATTCCAGTTAGTTAACATATAGTGTACATTTAGATCCTGTTTACGATATAATGATTCAACACTGTCATACAACATCTGGTGCTCATCACAACAAGTGCACTCTTTAATCCCCATCACCTATTTAATTTGAATAAATTTGAAATGTTCAGACATTTGTTATGCATAGAATATTTAGGTTCTAAATTTGGAGGATAGGACTTCTGCTTCTGGCCAATATGAAGCAACAGGGACCAAATACACACACCTACTAAAACAACTAAAAGTATATATTTATTATATTAATTAATTAAATTTTATCAATTATATTATATTAATTACATATTAATCATTAATCATTGTTCATCTATAATAATCATATATAATTATATAGCATAAATGACATATAATATATAATACATGATCATATATAATGTACATAATTAATAAATAATTATATATTAATTGATATATTATATTATTGATTATATATAAATATTATATACATTACATTTTGTATATATGTGTGTATATATATATATATATATTCATTCCTGGGGGGCTCAGTCAATTAAGTATCTGCCTTCAGCTCAGGTCCTGATACCAGAGTTCTGAGATCAAGCCCCAATTCAGGCTCGTTAATCAGTGGGGAGTCTCCTCCCTCTCCCTCTGTCCCTCTGCATAGCTCTGGCTCTCTCTCTCTGCATGTCTCTCTCAAATAAATAAAATTTTTAATATATATGTATATATGTATATAAATACATATATATGTATACATACCTGTATATGTGTGTGTATGTGTATTTATGTATATAAAAGAAAACTTTTTAATTTATTAGAATTAGGCATCAAGGCACAGTGATTTCTTTTTTTTTTATTGTGTTATGTTAGTCACCGTACAATACATCATTAGTTTTTGATGTAGTGTTCCAAGATTCGTTGTTTACATATAACACCCAATACAATACCCATGTATTCCAAGCAATACATGACTTGCTTAACACCCACCACCAGGCTCACCCATCCCCCACCTCCCTCCCCTCCAAAATCCTCAGTTTGTTTCTCAGAGTCCACAGTCTCTCACTCTTCTCCCCCTTCAATTTTCCCCAGTTTACTTTTCCTTTCCTTCTCCTAATGTCCTCCATGTTACTCCTTACACTCCACAAGTAAGTGAAACCATATGATAATTGACTTTCTCTGCTTGACTTAGTTCACTCAGCATAATCTCTTCCAGTCCCATCCATGTTGATGCAAAAGTTGGGTATTCATCCTTTCTGATGGCTGAGTAATATCCCATTGTATATATGAACCAAATCTTCTTTATCCATTCATCTATTGAAGGGCATCTCAGCTCTTTCCACAATTTGGCTATTATAGACATTGCTGATATGAACATTGGGATACAGATGGCCCTTCTTTTCATTACATTTGTATCTTTGGGATAAACACCCAGTAGTGCAATTTCTGGGTCATAGGGTGACTCTATTTTTAACTTTTTGAGGAATCTCCACACTGTTTTCCAAAGTGGCTATACCAACTTGCATTCCCACCAAGAGTATAAGAGGGTTCCCCTTTCTCCACATCCTCTCCAACATTTGTTGTTTCCTGCCTTGTTAATTTTTGCCATTCTAACTGGTGTAAGGTGGTATCTCAATGTGGTTTTGATTTTAATTTCCCAGATGGTTAATGATGATGAACATTTTTTCATTTGTCTTCTAACCATTTGTATGTCTTCACTAGAGAAGTGTCTGTTCATATCTTCTTCCTATTTTTTTACTTGATTGTCTGGTTTTTGGGGTGTTGAGTTTGAAAAGTTCTTTATAAATGTTGCAGATCAATCCTTTGTCTGTAGTGTCTCTTGTGACTATCTTCTCCCATTCTGTGGGTTTCCTCTTTGTTCACTGTTTCCTTTGCTGTGCAGAAGCTTTTGATGTTGATGAAGTTCCAAAAGTTCATTTTCACTTTTGTTTCTCTTGCCTTTGGAGATGAGTCTTGAAAGAAGTTGCTGTGGATTTTGTCAAAGAGATTACGGTCTATGTTCTCCTCTAAGATTTTGATGGATTCCTATCTCACATTGAGGTCTGTCATCCATTTCAAGTTTATCTTTGTGTATGGTATAAGAGAATGGTCGAGTTTCATTCTTCTATACATAGCTGTGACAGTGATTTCAGATAAATGAAAGAACTAATAAGGCAAACCCTACAATGGCTCCCAGCTTACATCCTAGAGAAAGACTATAGATCACAATGAACAGTGGGGGAACTGGATTGTCTCCTTCTGTTGAGATGGAGCTGGGAGACCATGGAGACCAAGGTGGCTAGAGCTTGCACTACAGAATACTGGAGAGGGAAAAGGTGCAGAGGAGACCTCCTGAGCTCACATAGGGCTAGGTATTGTTGTTGTTCCCAAGAAAGCAGAAAATTTTATCATTCATAGTACTTTGGTTAAAGTACCCAGAAAGTTTTTCTTTAGTAGTGAAGAATTCTTGACCATAGATTAAATAAACCCTGCTCTCTCATCAAACCTAAAAATCCTTAAAGCAAAACTCAAAAGGATCATACTGTTTTCAAGTAATTTAACTGTGTCCCACCTAACTCTTATAGGAAACACTTCAATTATGTTCTTAAAAGAGATTAAGCTAGACAAGTTTTAATAGATCATATATATTTCTAGTTGACAAGGTAAAAAATTAGCAAAGTTATTGTATTTTACAATCACACAAGTTTATTCTCTGAGAGATCTATAAGTCAGAAAATCAAAATGAGTTTTTACTAAAATCTGCAGAACGGGTTCTTTGCAACTCCTAAAACTGCCAACGTTTCTTGGTTTGCAGCCACATCACTCCAGCATTTCAAACTTTATTTTTGTGATAAATATATTCTTCTCTTCTGTCTTTTACAAATATCCCTCTGTTTCCCTCTAAGAAGGATTTTTGTGATTACATGTAGGGCCCATGTATACAATCCAGAATAATCCCCACATCTCACTATCCTCAATTTAATAGCATTTGCAAAATACCTCTTGTCATAAAAGTAATATTCACAGATTAAAGGAATTAACATATGGGTATACTTAGGAGGGTTATTATTCACCCTATCACACAGATTTTGGTTGAGATTAGGGAATCCAAAAATCGGTCAAGGGGACTGTGTGCCCTGTTGTGAACAGCGGCCACAGGTGAAAACAAAATGAACCAAACTCCTCATTCTTTTGAGAATATTTGAACATGATTTAAGAATAATTTCAAAAGAAAGAAGCACCAGTGGAAAGATAGAGAGGACATACTCAGTGATGAGAGGCTACCAGGTCAAGAAGGGACCTCTTTCTGGAGGAGAGTTTGAAGCCAACCCAGGTCTGGGAAGATAAGAGACAGGGATTGGTGTTAGCAGGAGAGAGGAGACTGTGCAGAATCGTGGGGGTGGGGGTGGTTGTTGGAAGGAGAATAACCAGTCCTGCACTGAGAATAGAGAAACAAAGTTGGGTAGGAGGGCAGTGTGTGTCATATGCGTATCTAGTTCAGGGGTGGTGGGCAATGAGGACTTAGGGAAATGGGATAAGGGATGATAAAGTGTGCTGGGTATGCAGAGGTTGGGAGGCCACAAGTTGATGGCAAGAAAAGATAGGAAGCAAAACGAGCATTCAAAGTATTGGACAGAGTGGAGTCCACATTTATACCCCTGTGCAGGAACTTATAAGGAAGTCCATGCCTGAGAAGTCTTCTAGCACAGAACATTCCTAGCTATGCTCAGGCAAGTGGGCTAAGCACAGGGTTCTGTGGCCAGGTGTTGGGACCCACTGCCTCAAGGGGGAAGAAAGGGTGCTGAGTGGATGGAATTGGGTTCACAGTTCTCATTTCCACCAGACTACTCTGGCTTGCTCACGTTCATGGAGCGGGTTTGTGTTGAAGTCTTCATTTGGAGTAACAAGTTTCGCTTCTGAAGTGTCAACAGTCTACCAGTTAGATACAGAATGCATCATGGAGATTTTCAGTTTGATATAGGACATGTAGGATGTATTCATGGAATCCTAGCCTCCTGGGCCCAAAATTTCTTTCAGCTGCTTGCTCTGTTTGTCATAAGTAACTGTAGTTACTAGAGAGCTGCTAACTGGTTGAAACCAGATTAGAAGAAGTAAGTGTTGAGTACTGGTGGATATATGCAGCCTTAACAAGGAGGCCAGGAGCACAGTATTAAGAAGTAACCGAAAATGGCATATATATGCCTGCACTCAACCAGAAATCCATCTGTCAGAAGAATTTTTCCATGTTTCCTTTAAAAATTTTTTATATATATAATACCAAGTTATATATATAATCAAGTTGCTGGAGAGTGTCATTCACTGATTCAAAATGTGGAGCCTGCCACTGCCTGGGCCTTCCACCTCCTGGGATGAAACCCACAGTTTCCCAACTGCTCACACAACTTCAGAATTCCCATGGGAAACTGTCATTGAGGGTGTTACCACAGACGTCTCCTCCCCAGGTCCAAACAACATCTTGGAGTTGGGGATGTTCTCAGCAGGGTGGTCCATGGTGCTTCCTTCCTAGGAGACATGGTCTGCCTCTCAGGAGATTCCCCAAGCCTGGTCATGCTCCTCGTCCTTCACTGGAGCCCACACTTTCTCGCCAGTTGAGTAAGAAAAAGTGCCATGTCCACAGGTTCTCCACCTACCCTGTAAACTGGTGGCAACAGAGGCCAGCTATCATAGCCACAGGACAGACACCCAGCCCCACTATGCCACGACCTCAGGAGCCCTGGAAGACAGTCTGAGCCAGGGACACCATTTGGGCAGCTTTCGAGCATGTCTAGGCCCAGCGTTTTACCTGCAGAGTCTGAGGTGATTAGTGCCAGTGCTTTCTCCTTCCGATTTTACCCTCCTCGCAGCTAGCAGCATGCTCCCTTCCACTGCTCCTGGGTATTCCTGGCCTATCTCAGCTGTCCTTCCTCGGTCACTAACCCCTCCCTCACAAAGCCCCACCTTCTATGTGGGGTCTCAGTGCACCCAGGGGGAGAGTCCCCACCTCCAGCAGGCATCATGACAGCTCCCAGGCCTGGAACCTTGGCAAGGATGCCCTGGACCGCTAGAGTAGTCAAGAGATGTCATTGGCTTGAATTCAGGGGCAGGGAGCCAGGCGTACTCCTCCTGACAGAGGTAGGGGAACCCTACGGTAGTGGGGTGTCTGGCCTGCTGCTGATCCATTCATCCAACAGACCTCCCCTGTCAGACCGTCCCGCCACTTCCAGCTGCTGATAATGATGCAGAGACTTCCCCAGCCCATCCATGTTCTTTCTTCGGAATCCCTCCACCTCCCCACCTTCTCTCCTTCTGGCCCTTTCCCCACTAAGCTGAACTCTAGGTTTGGAGCCCTGACTGCCAGCCTGCCTGGGGCTCTCTGCACTTGGTTTTGTACTTGCTTTTTCTCACGGACTCTGGCCATCACTTTCCCAGGATGCTCTCAATGCCCTCACTAGCTGAGGGAGTCCTGGCTGGTCTCCTCCCCTGGCTGCTGGGCATTCTGGCCAAATCCTTCCCTCTCAAAGTAAAGCGGGAAATGTCTTATTGATATCGAAGAATCTTAAATCATTTCCAAGTTTTATGAGAATTCAAACTGGAGTAATTTTACTCCAATTTTGGAGTAAAATTTCAGATGTATTTATGAAATGTTAAACTATTCGCACCCTCTCCACTCCAACTCCATGTCTATGTTTGGATGTAAATATTAGTAGAACATATAGGCATGTGTGGTTGGCTCAGTCAGGTAAGTGTCTGCCTTTCGCTCAGGTCATGATCCCAAGGTCTTGGGATCGAGTCCCACGTCGGGTTCCCTGCTCAGTGGGGAGCCTGCTTCTCTCTCTTCCTGCCATTCCCTTTGCTTGTGCTCTCTCACACTCTCTCTGTCAGATATATACAGTTTTTAAAAAAGAAAACATTCATGTCTACCCAAGGATTCATATTCAAAGATGATATTTCATTTTATTACTCATACAGCAAAGGTAAAACAGCTTGTGTTTCTGCCAGGAAAAAAAAAACATGTTTGTGTGATTAATTATGGTATATACTAACTTTAACATTCCAGGGAGTAGTTTCAAAAGGGAGGTAGATCTATATGTGCTCTCACGGGAACATCCTGCATCCATTTTATTAAGAGACAAAAGCTAGTGGCGTATGTTGAATAAAAACAATACATTCTTAGAGCATATCTAAGAAAAAAAAACATAGTCATCTTTAAAATAACATATACTAGGGGTGCATGAGTGGCTCAGCCGCTTAAGCGTCCAACTCTTGATTTCTGTTCAGGTCATGATCTCAGGGTCCTGAGACCAAGCTTCAAGTTGGGCTCTGTGCTGAACATGGAGCCTGCTTGAGAGTATCTCTCTCTCTCCCTTTGCCCCTCCTTCCACTCATACATACTCACTCTCTTTCAAAAAAAAATTAAAATAACACACTAGATTGTTCGTTATGGTGACTTCTGAGGAGGAAGCTGAATTGTGGAGGAACTTTGAAAAGGGGATATTGTGACTTATCTGTATTTTTGGAAGTTTTTTGCAGTAAGAAGATATGCACTACTACCTTCGTAAGTAAGATTTCTAGATAAGCCTAACAACAAAAAAGCAGCCACGTGAAAGTGACTGCTAACTGATGCAACAAACCCTGACATTTGAAGGGCTAACACAACAGAAATGAATTTTTGTGCACATAAATTCTGATACAGTTTCTTTTCCTAGGCCCTGGGTCCAGGTTGTTTTCATCCTGTGACTCCCCATCTCAATGCGGCATCACCAATTTGCTGGTGAATCAAGGGAGACAGCATGGAACTGACAGACTCTCAAATGCCTGGATGTGAGAAACAGTGCTTCTGCTCACTTCTCCATGGCAAAGGGTCATCACGCAACCCTCCCTAACTACAAGCAGACTGGCAAGGTAGTGTCCCCTGTGTTCTGGAGGGAAAGCAAGACACACTATGGATGAATATTTAAGTTTCTCCCATGTATTGTCACACAGTAGGTGCTTAACCAAATACAACTATTATAATTTGTTATGACGACTGACTTCATTGCTGGAAGGAGTTTCTGAAGTCGGATTTGCCTTGGAATTCTTTGGGCTTTTCAAGCACCTCCTGTGTGACCAATACTTTCAAATACAGGATGGCATCTAATTTTCAAATGATTCTGTAATCTCAGCAGGGACTGCATTTAGTGGCCAGGAGACTACAACAGAGAGTAAGGTTCTATGTTGGGCGAGAGAAGGTGCTCCCTAGCTGTTCCATGGGACCGGTGATGAGCACACTAGCAGGCCAGGTTCGAGTTCGGCAAAAGAGCACATAGGGGAATACCAGGGAAAGGCTGCTGTAATTTGGGCAAGTGCTAAGTCTGGAAAAAATGCCAGTGCCTGGGCAGTCAGTTCTCAAAGAACTCTGGGGCTCAGGCAGAAGAACTCTAAGTTATTAAAGCCCACAGACAGTACCCAAATCCTGTTTGATTCTCATTGTCACCTTCCTTCCTTAGCCCAGGTTTTAGTACCTTCACATATACAAACTCTGTACTATCATTGCAAATTGTTCACAAAACTGAAAATAGTTTAAAATAAATAGTTATTGAAAAACTTAAAATAAAAAGGACAAAAAGAAACTGAACACAACATAATGGGTAGGTTAAAAAAAAAGAAAAAAAGAAAAGTAAACACAAGCATACAGTAGTGTGAAAAAAAAAAAACAAAACTTCCTGAATATTCTTTACTTCTTTCCTCTGCTTTAACTCCCAAGCCCATATCATACACAAGTCTGGATTCTTCTATCTCATAAACATCTCCAGAATCCACTCCTTTTCTCAAGCCCTGCACCACTGCCTGAACTCGGCCTCACACATGTCTTCCCTGGATTAGAGCAGGAGGCTCCCAATGATGCCAGATGTAGGCCTGCAAACACTATTTGCCCAAGAAGGGCTTTAAGACATCTGCAGCGGTGTCTGCTACAGGGAAGGTCTGGCAAGAGTCAGGAGGAACTCAGCTCATTGCAAAGAAGACTAGCACGCAGAACAAGTTTAGCTACATCTGGAGGAAAACATCGGCTCCTCAGAGCAGAAACACAATGACTGAGAGTCCTCAGGCTGGAGAGCTCCTGTCTGATTTGCCTTGCCCTGGTTAGGACAGCTCAGGACCTGGGTGGCATGTGCCCGCATAGGAGGTTATGGCTAAAGAGCTGCATTCTAGGAATGACTCCAAGGAAATGGGTTGAAGGCCTGCGGCATGTCCTAGCTGCTACACCGCTATACCCCTTAGAGCTGGATCCATCAGTTCCCCACAACAAGGAACATGGGAAGGTCCTGTTGGCAAAGGAAGGTCCCTGCTTCCATCTTGGAGTGCTCCACGGGCTCCAGTCCTGGGACTTGGGCCAAGAACACCCAGTTCATGAGGTCGTCCAGGCTCCAGCTCACTTCAGCCTCCTCTGGGCTCCAGTGACCCTCCCTCGTTCATCCAGATGGGATCTTTTAGGGGTGCTCCTCCTTCTACCTCTACTAAGGTAGCCAAGCCTCTGCACAGTCTACTGCCTGGGAACCTGAAGCCCCTTCTGTACGGCTGCTTTCAAAGTCCTCATTTGAGACTGGGGGTGTCTGGGGTGAGTGGGGGAGCGTGCCGGTGGCCACGCCATCACCTGCAAGTCTCTCCTCTGCCCCAACGGCCTGACTGCAGACACCAGGGTCCCAGCAGGCTCTGGGGATGGCTGACAGGGACACACGCCCACTCTGGCTCAGCCTCAGGAAGCAAAGCCTCAGCGTCACCTGCGCAGGGCCACCTGATTCATGAAGCAGTTGGGGTTACACAGGACATCTCCGAAAATAACACAGCGTTGTACACGGTCTCACGCAGTCACCGGGCGACGACTGTCATTCGCGGGCCCCGGGCACACGCGCCACCAGGGTGTCGAGTCAGCTCTAGCGGAAGCGCGGGCACGCTGAGCGGGATCCACGGCTGGGGCCTCCCGAGGCAGGATGAGTGTGAGAAGACTGGGGGGTGAGGGCTGGGCAGCGGGGAGACAGGAGGACGAGACCGCAGACATTGCAGACCGAGGCCAGGGTCAGGACAGGCTGGGCAGTGCACGAGGCATGGGGGCTGCGGGCCGGGCCCCAGGAGGAGGACCCCCACCCCAGTTCCCACAAGGCCCACATGCAGCTGGCTGCCCGGCTCCCAAAAGAGACTCATGACGGCCCCGCGGGCACTGACAGGGTAGCTCAGGGACCTGGCGGTGCAGGGGGCAGGAAGCATCCCTACAGCCCGTTTCCCGAACGGGGGCTCCTGTGGGGAAGGCCGCCCGCCCTGCGCGGAGCAGTAAGGCCCACACGTCGGGCATGACACACGCATAAGCGTCCATGGGTCGGACACCAGAGTCTGGCTGAGGACGCGGTGCGCTCTCTGTTCTGTGCTGCCATGGCAAAGAACGGATCCAGGGCCCTGGGGCGCCTTCGATAGGAATGCCTGTGACGAACAGGATTCTGCCACGGGAGCCTTCCTAAGTGCGAGAGGACAGGCCACGCCGTTTCCCTCTTAGCCTGGGGATAGGAGGAGCACAAGGGGGGGCCCCGGCACTGGACATCGCTCTGATTCATTCTTGCGGACTACGTTTTCAGCCCAAAGCGGCTTTGCTACTTCGCTGAGGCAAAACCCCCTCATTTCTGGGAGGGGTTCCTGAGAAAGTCCAATTTGCCTTGAAAGTCTCCGCCTTTGGATGTGCCCAAAGACCAAGGGACAGGGGCTTCAAGTGCGGGATCGCACCTAATGTTCCCGAGTTGGCACACGCACGGACGTGGCTATGGTTGTTCACGACATCTCAGCGGGGCTGATCACCCTCCTCACTCCGGAGCCCCTTTCGGCACTTCCCAGGGCCATAACCTCCAAGATCTCAGTGGGCTGACCATGTTCGCTGCCCTCGGATGCACAGTCCGAAACCTCTCTAACCCGTGATTCTCTGCTCCTGTCCCGCGTTAGAAGAGGCCGGAACACGGGCACGCTGGCGTCTGAGGGTCTGCGCTGCTTGGGACAGCTGTCCGGTGCTATTGTGACCCCCCCCCCCATCTACAAATCTTCCGTTGCCCTGACAGATCACAGACGCGGGGTTCGAGTGGAACGTCAGAGAAACGAAGCACACCGAGCTCCCTGCCTGTGCACCTCCGGGAGGACAGATCGTGCCCAAATGGGTGAGGGTGGGGCAGGGGGTCCAGACCAGCTGCGTGCAAGGAACCCAAAGGTCCCCAGGAACAGGAAGAGACCACCTCGATGCCTCTTTTCAGCTTCTCTCCCATGCAGACCTCTGAGTTTCCCTAATTTCTTCCCACGAACACCCAACCACTCTTCAGGACTGGACACGGACAACTCCGGGGAGTCCCGATAATTTCTCCTGGCCGAGGAGGCAGCGAGGACTCCGCCGGTCCGGGGGGAACAGGGCTGTCCGGGACGTGCGCATTCCCCGCTGTCGTCCACAGACGTTCGTGGAGAAGGTAGGAATAAAGCCACTGAACCTTACTGTGTTCAAATACCCTGTGACGGGGCCCGGCACGCTGTACCTTCAGACCACAGACACTCGGCCTTCTCCACGGCCCAATGCAAACTGCTCCCGGCGCTTATCCATTTAAGACATCTGTCCCGCCCCAAAAGCACCCAATGCCCAAAGAGGGCCACTGTCACCACCCAGCTTCCCCGTGACCGGCAGCACAGAAGCAATCATGGGGCCCCTCTAGTCACAGCCCTGCCGCCCGGGCTGGGTCAGGGGCATTTCCAGGGCCGTCCTCGCTTCGGGGGCAACACCCCCTCACTGCTTCCGCTTCATCTGCAGCTCTCAGGGCACGCCTGCCCACCTTCGTGCCACGACTGAGGCTGCTACGCACAGTCCCCTATGGCTGGGACGCGTCCTGCTTCTAGCGTCCGCCGCGCTCAGCCGCAGGGCCTTCCAGACGGTAGAACTCAGCCCACGTCGAGGAATCGAGGAGCCAGTGAGCCGAGCTCCCTCTGTGCTGAGCGGACGCTTCTCCTCCTTTCTTGAAGAACCAAGCCAGGGCAGGAGCCCCGTGTGTGTGCCTCTGCCATGGACACCATGACAGCCAGCAGGGCATCAGAGGCAAGAACCCACACGCTTATCTTCCCCCGTTCCTGACCCCCTTCCCCTTCCTATTCCGTTCTTTCGCCTTCCCAACCCACCCCGAGGCCAAGCCCTGTGATTCTGGCCCAGAGCCCAAAACAGGAGGCAAGGTGTCTAGGCTGGTTTCTAGGACACGGCAAAAATCCTTTTTGCTGAAAGATATTTTATGTGTTTATTTATTCGAGAAACAGCACACGGAGAGGGAGAAACAGGCCCCACTGAGCAGGGAGCCCGATGTGGGGTTAGATCACAAGATCCTGAAATCCTGACCTGAGCTGAAGGCAGATGCGTAACCAACAAAGTCCCCCAGACGGCCCCGGGACATGACAAAACTCGTAACTCCTTGAACTGGGTCAGGATAAATGCTGTGTTGGGGGATGTGACGCACACACTCAGTCACTGAAGCCAATGAAACCTCCTACGCCAAGGAACCCACTGGAGAGCTCACCAGGGACACCGAGCTTTGAACCTGGGAGGCATCGCAGGGAACCGCCCTCCACATCCCCAAAGGAGGCTCTTTGCCCTGCATTTTCCCCCAAACCTCCCTGGCCCTGCACTGCTTCGAAATCCCAGGGCTCTCTCTTCACACACACACACACACACACACACACACACACACACACACTCCCCAACAGGGAAGAACCAAGAAACAGCCTCACTTCGTGCCCGGCACCCTGAGCACAATCTGCCCACCCTGCCAGGGCCCGGACCGCACCACAGCCACCCCTGGGGCTCAGGCCCTCCCTTCTTCATGACTCACAGCCTCTGCAGAGGGGGCCAGGGAGGAAACCGGCAGCCCGGGATAGACCCGCAGCAAATACTCCAGCACCTGCATCCTGCTGGTTTCCGCGTGGGCCCTGGGACCCCACAGGAACTCGTAGCGGGCAGGGTCACAGCCGGGCACCTGCCGGTACTCCAGGTACCCTTCCCGCACCCAGACGTTGGTCAGGAGCTCCCGGGGCTCCCCGTAGATGATGTGCTCCTCGCCGGCATACACCCCCATGACCCCCAGCGCTTCCCACACCACCTCCTCGGGGGCACGGTCGCCCTCCAGGAGGATCACCGCCAGGAGCACCACCAGGAGGCCGGTCTTGGGCGGGCCCTGCTCACCGCTCAGCATCGCATCGCAGGTGAGGCCCAGGACGGTGACCAGGACGTAGGAGTGCTCGCTGGGGTCCACTTCTTTCACCTCCACGCCGAACACCAGCCGCATGCACTCGGACGCCTGGCCCAGCATCCCGGGGAAGGCGGCCTGCTCATCCTCGCCGACGATCGCCAGCATCTCCGCCTGGCTGGCCGGCTCCTTGGTGAGATACTTGAGGAGCAGGAACCCCACCAGGTCAGCTGTCTTCTCTTGGAGTATGTCAGAGAGCCTGGGCTCGGCTTCTTCGGACTCCTCCCCGGTGCTGGACCCCTCCTCATCTGAGCTGCTGGAGCCCTGGTCGGGCGGGCTCCAGGCAGTGGCTGCCATGGCCGCGGGCAAGGGGCAGGCCATCTGAGGGCTCTGGGGAGGACTCGGGGTCCCCGCAGCAGACCCCTCCTCCTGGGGGCCCAGAGACAGGGCCGAGCAAGAGAGGGAAGGGACGGTGGACTGGGAGGAGGCAGAGGCGGAGGAGGGAGGTAGGGTCTCCTCCCCTCCAGCCCCGCACTGCTTTGCCTCCTCCAGGCCCTGTCCCGGTCCTGGACCGGGGTCTTCCTCCAGCTTCCACAGCTCACTCCTCTGACCCAGGGGCATGGCGATGGTGTCGGGCTGAACCTGAAGACACATGTGGGTGGCTCCTCAGGGTGCAGCCCAGCCAGCAGAGGCCCGGATGTCCCAGAGCTGACAGTGGGCTGCGTCGCCCATGGGTGCCCAGGGGTGCCCTCTGGGTTGGGACCCTGGCGCCAGGCTCAGAGCAAGTACCTCACCTTGACCACTGGCACTCACCTGCACCGTGATCTCAGGGACTCCTGCCTCACCCCGAGGGCCCAACAGCTGCTTCTCGATACCCCTAGGGGAGAAAAGGAGAAGACACCTCAGGGGACACACTTAGAGCACAGCCCCGGGGCCCAGGGCACAAAGGAGGGCTGGTTTGGACTCCTGAGTCTGCCACCCGTCCAGGCTGGGCGGTCCCCTCCTTGGCCTCTCAGGGGACTTCTTCCCCCTGCCAGGACCTAAGCCCCACGCCCCTTGGCCCAGAGGCCAAAAGGTCCCAGCAAGACCACGCGGCCCTGAGCCTCCACAGAAGGAAAGCGAGGGGGTTCACATCTGGACCGGCCTGCCATAGGTCTACAGGGCTCGTCACGGATCTCCAGGAACGGCCAAACGTGGGGTTCCGTCTATACCGGATGGGTGCGACCCCTCTGTCTATACGTTGACCCCAGGAAGGCCTGGGAAAACTCCCGGTGTTGACTGGAGGCCACCTTCCTGATGTCAAGGCCTCATCTCATGGAGAAGCCGGAAGGAAAAGCAAGAACTCAGTCTGCCCACCGATGCCCCATCTCCCCACTGTCCCCCCCGGATCCTGCTGTGTAGGCATCTCCTCGTTTCTCACTTCCACCCCTGCCTCCTCCACTGACCTGAGTACAGACCCTCAGCCACAGACCCTTCCCTCCCAGAGCTCAGGGAATTGGGGACGAAGAGGGGCTCAGCCCGACAGACCCAGCCCGGGTTCTCAGGGCGGTCAGGTAGAGCTGGCCAGATTTCTGGGCCATTCCCTCCTCGTCCCAAGGGGTGGGTGCGAGCCCTCGCTCCTGTCTCGGGGGCCCCCACATTGACTCTTGCTGTACCAGGGCCTCTTGTGTGTCTCCCAGGTGGGCTTCCTCAGATGACCCGACTCCGACCTCTCCCAGCATGGCCCTCGCCTCCCTGAGAGCTCCCAGAGGACGGTGAGGAGCCACCACGTCCATGTCCGAGGGTCCGTCCCCCACCGTCAGCTTCCAGCAAGATCCCAAAGGGCTGGCAGTGGGACCGACCCCTCTGTCCTGGGATGGGGATGCCCTCAGGCTCCGGGGAGGCTAATCCTCCTTCTGGCCAGGGCCTGGTCTTCCACCCAGCCCCCAACCTGAGATAGAGGCCATGTGCCGCTCTGCCCGAGACCTCACTCCCCGAGGTCTCTCCATCTTCCAGCCCATGAGACAAGTGAGCATGCCTGTCACCTTGGGCCACCGCTGACCGATCCTCCCTGGGCTGCCAACAGGGCACGGCCGGACTCCGGGGCACTGGCTTCTTTGTTGAGAAGGGAGGACCGGGTACGGCCAGTCCTGCCCCAGGGTCCTCATCCTCTCTCCCAGAAGGACCTGAGACCCTCCTCCCAACCCCATGCTCCTCTCTCTCTCTCTCTCTCTCTCTCACACACACACACACACACACACACACTCACACACAAACACACGCACAAGCCCTCCACACCCCAGGCACTGTTCCTTCTCACCACATCCCACAGTCTCTCACACCCAGATGTGGACATCAGGACAGGCATGGGCTCCTCCTACACGGGGGCCTCCTCTCCGAATTGAACATGCTGGGGACCAGGATGCCTCCGTCCTCCCTCTGGTCCTCACCTTCCACCACAGCAGGCCCACGGTCCGCCCGGGAGGTCTTGAAGCCCGATGCTTCCACCCAGACCCGCGTCTCTGGGAGACTTGGTGGGAATGCAGGGCTCGCCCGATGTGATCATCTGTCCCTGGGGCTCCTGGGACCAAATGTGGTCTCTGTCCCCGATCCTGCAGTCCTCCTTGTGGTCCTCGCCTTTCCCCCCAGCCACACACGCCCATCTCCCCCTTGTCACGTTCTTGAGGCGGTGCTCCATCCTTGCGACCACCGGTCCTCAGAGGCCCTGAGTCTGAAGTGGCCACCCATGGCGTGGGATCGCCCACCCCAGGAGCCTCCCGTGGCTAAACCGAGCCGCGGTCCAGCGGACACCCTGGGGACTCCCTCAGGTCTTCTCGCCTCGAGCCCTAGCAGGTTCCGGGCCTCTCCTGTCTGTTGTCCCGGGGCCGGTGCTCCCACACCAAGGCTATCGCTCCCCTGAGCCCACTGGCTCAAGCCTGTGACCACGATGTGCAGCGACAAAGCCCAAGACTTCCCAGGGCTGACCACGGGGGCTGAGCTGGGGCGTCCAGGTCTCTCGGGCCTTCTTCCCCTTTCCAACGGGGCTCCCTGGTGCCTATGCCTTTGTGCGCTGTACTGCCCGTGGATCGACTCCTGGACACCAGCGCATCCAGCATCCGGGAGACCCAGCTGGGCAAGTGAGGTACACAAACACGCACATACGAACACACATGAGGAGTCCGTGTCCTACACTAAGACGTCTAGGGGCTGCCTCTGGTTTGGGGTCCAGGGTCCCTCAGACCTCCCTCTGCATCCTCGCCATGAAGCCCAGCACGGCCTGGGCTGCCCACTGCCCCTCTGAGCATCAGGGCCTTCTGCCAAGGTCCCCAGTGTCTGTGAGAGCTGGATGCAGAAGTCCGGACTCGCCACGTGTTCCCAACCCCCACCACAGACCTTCCACGACTGTGTCTGGGCTGGGGTCCTGGGTCCCTCAATCCTCCTACATCCTCACCATAAAACCCAGCAAGGCATTCTCCCACCCCCTGCCTCCCCTCTCGAGAAGCCCCACTCCCTCTGCCAAAGTGCACAATCACTAAAGCGCGACGCACCCGCCCCACCCCAGGGGCTACAAGTCCCCATCCCACGCAGGTCCATTTCTAGACTGGCCCTGGAGACCCAATTCTGTGAGGTCCTCTCTGCCCTGCCTTTGGTTTCGTACCTTGAATCACAGTCCCTTCTGAGCCCTCCCCTCTGAGGACCTGAGATCAGCACCTTACACCAGGCCCTTTGTCACTCAGAGACCCGGATGAGGAAGTACGGACTCGCCATGTGTTCCCACCCCCCACCACAGACCTTCCACGACTGTGTCTGGCCTGGGGTCCAGGGTCCCTCAATCCTCCTACATCCTCACCATAAAACCCAGCAAGGCATTCGCACGCCCCTCTGCCCCCCTCAGGGAGGCCCTGCTCCTTCTGCCAAAGCCCCCAATCACTAGAGAAACCCCAATCGCCATTCCCACCCCAGGGGCTTTGAGTCCCCATCCCACGCAAGTGCATTTCTAGACTAGCCCTGGAGGCCCAGTTCTGTGAGGTCCCCTCTGTCCTGCCTCAGGGTTCATACCTTGAATGCCATTCCTGGATGAGCCCTCCCCTCTGACGCCCTGAGCTCGGCTCCTTACACCAGGCGCTTTATCCCTGAGAGACCCGGATGCGGAAGTCTGGACTCTCCATGTGCACCTGCCGCCACGTGTTTCCCCACCCGAGGGAGGCCCTTTTCCTTCTGCCAAGGTCCCCAGTCATTAGAGAAAGAATGAGGCACGAGACCACCCTAGGGCATAGGAGACCCCATCCTGCCAGGTGCCTTTCTAAACTGACCCTGGGGCCCAAATGCTCTGAGGTCCCCCCTGTCCTGCCTCAGGGTTCATACCGTGGCTCGCAATCGACCCTGAGATCTCCCCTTTGACGACCTGAGATCGGCTCCTTACACCAGGCGCTTTATCCCTGAGAGACCCGGATGCGGAAGTCCGGACTCGCCACGGGCTCCCATCCCCCACCACGGACCTCCCATGACTGACTCTGAGCTGGGGTCCAGGGTCCCTCAGTCCTCCCTCTGTACACTCACCGTGAAGCCCCGCACTACTGGCGCCAGCCCCTCGGCCCGCCTGAGGGAGGCCCTGCTCCTTTCACCAAGGCTCTCAGACTCCCTGGAGGACTGGAGGCTCCACTCAGGCCACGGGACCACTTGTCCCCATCCCGCCCGGGGGACTTACCGGCATGGCCTTGGGAGCCCACGTCGGAGAGGTCCCCCCTGGACTCTCTCAGGGTTCATGCCTTGAATCACATTCGCGCCTGAGCCCTCCCCTCTGACGCCCTGAGTTCGGCTCCTTACACCAGGCGCTTTATCCCCGAGAGACCCGGATGCGGAAGTCCGGACTCGCCACGGGCTCCCATCCCCCACCACGGACCTTCCCTGACTAACTCTGGATTGCTCACCGTGAAGCCCAGGAGGACCTGTGCCCTCCCCCCTGCCCACCCGAGGGAGGCCCTTTTCCTTCTGCCAAGGTCCCCAGTCACTAGAGAAAGCCTGAGGTGCGAATCCCACCCTAGGGCACAGGAGACCCCATCCTGCCAGGTGCCTTTCTAAACTGACCCTGGGGCCCAAATGCTCTGAGGTCCCCCCTGTCCTGCCTCAGGGTTCATACCTTGGCTCGCAATTGCCCCTGAGATCTCCCCTTTGACGACCTGAGATCGGCTCCTTACACCAGGCGCTTTATCCCTGAAAGACCCGGATGCGGAAGTCCGGACTCGCCACGGGCTCCCATCCCCCACCACGGACCCCCATCCCCCACCACGGACCTTCCCTGCCTGACTCTGGGCTGGGGTCCTGGATCCCCCAGTCCTCTTCCTGCACCCTCACCATGAAGCCCAGCAGGGCCTGTGCCCGCCCCTCTGCCCAACTGAAGGAGGCCCCGCTCCTTCCACCAAGGCTCCCAGTGTCTCTGCAGACCAGGATGCGCCAGTGCGGTCACGCGAACACGTGTCCCCATCCCTACCGGGGGACTCCCGGACTGGCCTTGGGAACCGACTTCAGAGAGGTCCCCCCTGGCCTCCTTCAGGGTTCATGCCTTGAATCCCATTCGTGCCTGAGGCCTCGTGCTGACGACCTGAGATCGGCTCCTTACACCAGGCGCTTTATCCCCGAGAGACCCGGATGCGGAAGTCCGGATTCGCCTCGGGCTCCCATCCCCCACCACGGACCTTCCCTGACTGACTATGGGCTGCGGTCTAGGCTCCCTCTGTCCTCCCTCTGCATCCTCACCGTGAAGCCCCGCACTACCGGCGCCAGCCCCTCTGCCCGCCGAGCGAGGCCCTGTTCCTTCTGCCAAGGTCCCCAGTCACTAGAGAAACCTGGATGCACCTATCCCAGCCTAGGGCATAGGAGACCTCATCCTGCCAGATGCCTTTCTAAACTGACCCTGCGGACCCAATTCTGTGAGGTCCCCCCTCTCCTGCCTCAGGGTTCATACCTTGAATCCCATTGGCGCCTGAGCCCTCCCCTCTGAGGACCTGAGTTCGGCTCCTTACACCAGGCGCTTTATCCCCGAGAGACCCGGATGCGGAAGTCCGGACTCGCCACGTGCTCCCAACCCCCTCCACAGACCTTCCCTGACTGACTCTGAGCTGGGGTCCAGGGTCCCTCAATCCTCCTACATCCTCACCATGAAACAAAGCACGACCTGCGCCCGCCCCTCTGCCCCACTGAGGGAGGCCCCGCTCCTTCTGCCAAGGCCGCCAGTGTCTCCGAGACCCGGACGCGCCAGTCCCCACACACTGGCCACGTGTCCCTCTCCTGCCCGGGGCCTGCCCGGACTGGTCCTGGGCCGACCTCAGTTTCGACCCCTCTGTCCTGGGCTCCCAACTCCCTCGGTCCTGCCCCCGCTCGGGCTCGACCCCATCCCCCCTGACCCCCAGGTCCTCCCCGGGCCGCGGCCTTCCTGACCCGGCAGCCTTGCCCTCCGACCAAGGTCCTCAGCCCCCTCGGACCCCCGAGGCACCTTTCAGCCGACGCCCCCTGTGGCCACCCTCCCCAGGGGCCCCGGGGTCGGTCCGCGGCAGGGCCCGAGGGGCTGCACCCGCTCGGGGAAGGCTGGGCCCCACCGATCTCCCTCAGGTGCCGTCACCCGCTCCAGGGAGGGCCTGGGCCCGTCCTTCTGGGGACCCGTGTCCCCTGCCCTGTCCCCGGCGGGAAGGGCTCAGCCGGACGGCGCTGCCCCGGCCGGGGTCTCTCGGGGCTGCTGCCAGGGGCTCCCTGGATCCCGGGGGTCCCCCCACGACCCCCACTCGGGGCACCCTCAGGGCAGGGTCTACCTGCACGCCTGGCTGCCGGGCCTGGGCTCCTTCCCTCAGCCAACCTGAATCCGGCTTCCCGCACACAGGGCCTCGCCTCTCTCAGGCCTGGAGGCGGAAGTCGGCGCTCGTCACATCCGGACCCCAGAGGAAGGGGTCCCCTAGGGCTGACAGCACGTCCGCGGCGATGGGTCCCAAGTGGGATTCGTGGGGGAGGGGAGGGTTCGTGGGCTGGGAGTGGGTGGCAGGTTCCCCGGGTGGGCGCTGCCTGGTCTCCTCCCCTGGACTCTAGCAGGCAGGGTTGGGTACCCTCACTCTGCACCATGCTGAGTCTATTTGCCTCACACTGAGGCTTTCAGTCCCTGTATTCCCTGGGGAGATTGGGGGTGGGGGTGGAGTATAGTTTCTCACATGCAAACGTCAAGCCAGAGTTTTGTCCTGTAAATACCTGCTTGATTCTTTCTATGCTGTTAAAACCCAAGTCGGGGTACCATTCCTACTGAGATGAACACAAGACTCAGATGGCCCCTCAGATTTGAAACAAGACTAAGATACCCAGTTGAACAAGTCTATTCACTGAAGACAGACTGAAGGCAGCTATTTCAACCTTGAAAACAGAAATCTAAGGAAAGTTACATAGACACTGAAAAAAGGGTGGGAAATAGAAAATTTTTCTGGTAGTACCCAATAAATGAGTGGTTTTCATAGAGGGGTTCATAAGAGAAATTTTCGGAGGGAAGTGGAATGTTACAGCTCCACAGAAACTTAAATACATCCACATTACTTTGGACAGATTTTAGGTAAAACGTATAAAAACTACTTAATGGTAAATGAAGGGTGGGAGAGAATGCAATGAACCACTAAAATGAGTGGCCTTGAGGAAAGGTTTGTTGGAAATACTCTCCCTGCTATGTGACCCACCAGAACTGAACATGAGATAGTCGGTTGCAGCTGGTTCTTTATGGATAGTAAAGAAATGTGCCTTTTCTTCAACCAATGCATCTAAGCTTCCTCAAATTCATCCCTCCAACCCGCCCCCCCCCCCACAGGATGATGCTTTGTTATGTCCAAGCTGCATCTTGGCCTCCTCAGCACCACCCCCTACCCAAGGAAAGGTCAGGATGGTTCTTGGCAATGTCTAAGGCCCTCCCCCAGGGCTACCATTGGCTAGATGATAACCTTGCTGACCAATCAAAGCCTGAGTATGGCTCCTCATTGTCCTAGAAGGAGGTATACATGGACAGGCCATGTGTCCTGGATAGACCACTGGGAAATTTTGACAAGGCAAAGGTGACCAGGAAACAAAACATTCCTGTCAAAGTTATGGAACAACCAATCCCAAGGATCAAAAGGAAAAAGAGGAAGATGCCCTCCAACTCAGGTCCAGAGACAGCGTCAGGGTAATATGACCATACCCAAGCTCTTCTTCTACCTCCTTAACATCTCCCCAAGACTCCTACCCTATTCTTGCCTGGCAGTAACTTCAGAGCAAGGACAAAGACGTCAGAGCTATCTGTGAATCTCCGAGGTCTGGCCCCTGAGAAATGCCCACGGGTTTAGAGGCCAAATTTTACATCTACAGTGTATGCCAATATTGATAATTAAAATCAACAAATTGTGAAAAGGTGTGTGTGTGTGTGGGCATGTGCATCCATGCACACGAGGTTGTACACATGAATCCTCTGAATGTGGGGAGAAAGGAAGGAAAGAAGGAAATACACAGATGTATAAGAAGAGAGGAAGGTAGGGTCCTACAGGATTGGGGGTAAGACCAGAAAGTCCACAGGAAGCCATACATGGAGGATAAAGACTGGGTGACGTCTGAGCACTGAAAAAAATAAGAACAACATAAAAGATTATACTTTATCCCATGGGCAAGGAGGAAAAGGGCTTGTTTCTGTCTGTGTGTTTTGGGGGAACAAGGCAGAATGTTAAGGCATAGCTTGCGAGAACTTATATATGGAATGATATGGTGAGTGGCAGTGAACCCCCAGAAAGGCAGAAAAATACATCACCTCTACATCACTTATATCATAGTCATGTTCTTTCTCTTCCTCTTCCTCCTTCCCCCTTCCTCTCCCTCTCCCCCTCCCCCCTCCTCTCCTCCTTTTTTTTTGCATTCTACCCTATGCTATAAGCAACTGAAGGTCCTCAAAATAACCAAAAACCTTAGATTAATGAAAATCAACGATAGTACTCCCCAGCACTAAAATCATAGTCTTTGGACATGCAAATCCAATACTAATTAGATTATTTTTTGTTAAGAAACTGGAGGTAGAGTAGTAGCCTCCCAAAGGAAGGGCAACAGGAGTGGTTCACACCCAATGCTGGCAATAAACTGCAGATAACCTTTTAAATTAAATTTTTAAGTTTGAGATAATTGTAGACTCACATGCAGTCACAAATAATAAAAAGATATTCTTTGTACCATTTAGCCAGTTCTGCTAATGATAACAATATAAATTGTGGTAGTATAATATTGCAACTGGGATATTGACATGAATACAGTCAAGATACAGAACATTTCCATCATTTCAAGAATCCTTCATATTGCCCATTTATGGACACATCCACTTTCCTCTTATCTCCACTCCCTCTTTAACCTCAACTGTTCTCCATTTCTATATTATTGTAATTTCAAGAATATTATATAAATTGAACTGTACATAAGCTGTGGGCATTGGCTTCTTTCAATCAGCATTATTCTCTGAAGATTTACCCAGGTTATTGTTGTATGCATCAATAGTTCATGTCTTTTTATTGTTGAGTAGTATTCCATGGTATGTTTATGTACCACAGTTTGTTTGACCATTACTCCATTGAAAGTTATCAGATAGTTTTTTTTTTTTTGTTTGGCTATTATGAATAAAGATGTTCTGGATATTTACATGCAGGTTCTGGGTGAAAATGAGTTTTCACATCTCAGGACAAATGCTCAGAAATGTATAGGTCATATGGTAATAGCATATTTAGTTTATTTCTTTTTCTATTTTTAAATTTAAATTCAGTTAATTAACATATAGTGTATTATTAGTTTTAGGGGTAGAGTTCAGTGATTCATCGGTCTTATATAATACCCAGTGCTCATTACATCAAGTACCCTCCTTAATGTCCATCACCCAGTTACCCCATCCTCCACCCCCTCCCCTCCAGCAACCCTCAGTGTGTTCCCTAGAGTTAAGAGTCTCTTATGGTTTGCCTCCCTCTCTGTTTTCATCTTATTTAAGGTTTCATTCCCTTCCGCTATGTTCATCTGTTTTGTTTTTTTAAATTCCACATGTGAGTGGAATCATCCGGTATTTGTCTTTCTCTGACTGACTTATTTTGCTTAGCATAATACCCTCTAGTTCCATCCACATTGTTGCAAATGGCAAGATTTCAATATTTGATGGCTGAGTAGTACTCCAGTGTGTGTGTGTGTGTGTATATATGTATGTTATAACATATGTATATGTATACATGTACATGTGTATATTATACCCATGTATAATATACACATGTACATGTATATGTGTATATACATGTATATTATATATACATATACATGTATATGTATATGTACATGTATTTTATATACATGTATATTATATATGTATATATAATGTACATGTACATATACGTATACATATGCATACATATACATATATGTATACATGCATATGCATATGTATATGTATACATGCATATGCATATGTATACATATATGTATACATGTATATATACATATATATATGAAACTTCATCTTTATCTATTCATTTGTCGATGGACATCTCAGATCTTAGATCTTTCCATAGTTAGCTATTGTGGGCATTGCTGCTATAAACATTGAGGTGTTTATGCCCCTTCTAATCAATATCTTTGTATCCTTTGGAAAAATACCTAGTACTACAATTGTTGGGTCATAAGGTAGCTCTATTTTTAACTTCTTGAGGAACCTCCATACGGTTTTGCAGACTTGCTGCACCATTTGCATTTCCACCAATGGTGTAAGAGGCTTCTCCTTTCTCTGCATCCTTACCAACATCTGTTGTTTCCTGAGTTGTAATTTTAGCCATTCTGACAGATGTGAGGTCATATCTCATTGAGGTTTTGATTTGTATTTCTCTGATGCCCAGTGATGTTGAACATTTTTTCATGTGACTATTGGCCATTTGTGTGTTTTCTTTGGAGAAATGTCTGTTCATGTCTTCTGCCCACTTCTTGACTGGATTTTTTGTTTTGGGGGGTATTGAGTTTGATAAGTTCTTTATAGATCTTGGATACTAGCCCTTTATCTGACATGTCATTTGTGAATATCTTCTCCCATTCATTAGGTTTCCTTTTATTTTGTTGATTATTTCCTTTGCTGTGCAAAAGCTTTTTATCTTCATGAAGTCCCAATAGTTCATTTTTTCTTTTATTTTCCTTGCTGTTGGAGAATCCTCTAGCAAAATGTTGCTGTGGCTGTGGTTAAAGAGGTTGGTGCCCATGTTTTCCTCTAGGATTTTGATGGACTCCTGTCTCACATTTAGATTTTTCATCCATTTTGAGTCTATTTTTGTGTGATGTAAGAAAATGGTCCAGTTTCATTCTGCATGTTACTGTCCAATTTTCCCAACACCATTTGCTAAGAGACAGTTTTTTTTTTTTCCCATTGGACAGTCTTTCCTGCTTTGTTGAAGATTAGTTGACCATAGAATTGAGAGGCTATTTCTGAGTTCTCTATTTTGTTCCATTTATCTCTGTGTCTATTTTTGGGCAAGTACCATATTGTCTTGATGATTACAGCTCTGTAATAGATCTTGAAGTCAGGAATTGTGATGTCACCAGCTTTGGTTTCCTTTTCAACATTTGTTTGGCTATTGGGGGTCTTTTCTTGTTCCATAAAAATTTTAGGATTATTGTTCCAGCTCTGTGAAAAAAAAAAGTTGATAGTATTTTTTGATAGGGATTGCATTGAAAGTATAGACTGCTGTAGGTAACAGACATTTTCACAATATTTGTTATTCCAATCCATGAGCATGGAACATTTTTCCATTTGTTTGTGTCTTCCTTGATTTCTTTTACTAGTGTTCTATAGTTTTCAAGTACAGATGCTTTGCCTTTTTGATTAGGTTTATTGCTGGGTATCTTATGAGTTTTGGTGTGTTCGTAAATGGGATTGACTGCTTCATTTCTCTTTCTTCTGTCTCATTGTTAGTGTACAGAAAAGCAACTGAATTCTGTGCATTGACTTTATATTCTGACACTTTGCTGGATTCCTGTATGAATTATAGCAATTTTGGTGTGGAGTTTTTTGGGTTTTCCATATAGAATATTATGTCATCTGAAAAGAGTGAGAGTTTGACTTCTTCCTTGGATGCCTTTTATTTCTTTCTGTTGTCCAGTTGCTGATACTAGGATTTCTAGTACTATGTTGAACAATAGTGGTAATAGTGGACATGCTTGTCATGTTCCTGACCTTAGGGGAAAAGCTCCCAGTTTATTCCCATTGAGAATGGTATTTGTTGTGGGCTTTTCAAAGATAGCTTTCTTTCATATTTCAAATTTTGTACACTTTATCAAATATTTTTATTTTATTTTTTTCAGTGTTCCAAAATTCATTGTTTATGCATCTCACCCAGTGCTCCATGCAATATGTGCCCTCTTTAATACCAGCCAGATATTGAGATATATATCCTCTATCCCCACACTATGAAGAGTTTTAATCAAGAAAGTATGCTGTACTTTGTCAAATGCTTTTTCTGCATCTATTGAGGGCTCATATCTTTCTTGTCCTTTCTTTTATTAATATAGTTTATCATGTTTATTGATTTGAGGATGTTTAACCACCCTTGCTGCCCAGGAATAAATCCCACTTGGTTGTGGTGAATAATCCTTTTAAAGTACCATTGGGTCTTATTGGCTAGGATTTTGGTGAGGATTTTTATACCAATGTTCATCAGATATATTGTTCTGTAATTCTCTTTTTTGGTGGGCTCGTTGTCTGGTTTTGAGATCAAGGTAATGCTGGTTTCATAGAATGAGTTTGGAAATTTTCCTTCCATTTCTTCAGAAGAATATGGTACTAATTCTTCTTTTAATATTTGGTAGAATTACCCTGGGAAGCCATTCAGCTCTGGACTCCTGTTTGTTGGGAGATTTTTGATTACTGATTCAATTTCCTTGCTGGTAATGGGTCTGTTTTTTTTTTTTTTTATTTCTTCCTGTTTCAGTTTTGGTAGCTTATACATCTCTAAGAATGCATCCATTTCTTCCAGATTGCCTAATTCGTCGGCATATAGTTGCTCATAATATGTTCTTATAATTATTTGTATTTCCTCAGTGTTGGTTGTGATCTCTCCTCTTTCATTCATGATTTTATTAATTTGGGTCCTTTCTCTTTTCTTTTTGATAAGTCTGGCCAAGAGTTTATCAATCTTATTAATTCTTTCAAAGAACCAACTCCTAGTTTTGTTGATCTGTTTTACTATTCTTTTGGTTTCTATTACATTGATATCTGCTCTGATCTTGATAAATTCTCTTTTCCTGCTGGATTTAAGCTTGATTTGCTGTTCTTTCTCTAGGCCTTATGTGTAAGTTTAGGTTGTGTATTTGAGAACTTTCTTGGTTTGCTGTATACTTCTCTCTTTGGGCTGCCATTGCTATATCCCACATTTTTTTTTTTTTTTAGTTTTTTAATATTTTATTTTATTTTTTTCAGTGTTCTAAGATTCATTGTTTAGGCATCACACCCAGGCTCCATGCAATATGTGCCCTCCTTAATACCCACCACCAGGCTCACCTATCCCCCACTCCCCTCCAAAACCCTCAGTTTGTTTCTCAGAGTCCACAGTCTCTCATGCTTCATCTCCCCCTCTGATTTCCCCCAATACAATTTTCCTTTCCTTTCCTAATGTCCTCCATGTTATTCCTTATGCCCAACTTCTGTATCCCAAAGATTTTAAACAGTTGTGTTTTCATTTTCATTTTTTCCATGATTTTTAAAAATTCTTCTTTAATTTCCTGATTGACCCATTCATCCTTTAGTAGGATGCACTTTAACCTCCATGTTTTTTCATTTTTTCCAAATTTCCTCTTGTGATTAGTTCAAGTTTCAAAGCATTGTGGTCTGAATATATGCAGGGGATGATCCCAATCTTTTGTTACTGGTTAAGACCTAATTTGTGACCCAGTATGTGATCTAGTCTGGAATATGTTCTATGTACATTCATGAAGAATGTGTATTCTCTTGTTTAGGATAAAATGTTCTGAATATAATTGGTAAGTCCATCTGGTCCAGTGTGTCATTCAAAGCCTTTATTTCCTTGTTGGTCTTCTGCTTAGATGATCTATCCATTGCTGTGAGTGGGATGTTAAAGTCCCCTACAATTAGTGTATTATTATCAATGTGTTTCTTTAATTTTGTTATTGCTGGTTTATATAATTAGCTGCTCCCATAATTGGGGCATAAATGTTTATAATTATTAGGTCTTCTTTTTGGATAGACCATTTAAGTATGATACAGTGCCTTCCTCATCTTTTATCATAGTCTTTGGTATAAAATCTAATTTCTCTGATGTAAGGATTAGCCATTCCAGCCTTCTTTTGATGTCTGTTAGCATGATAAATTGTTATCCAACCCCTCACTTTAAATCTGGAGGTGTCTTTGGGCCTAAAATGAGTCCCTTACAGACAGCATATAAGTGGGTCTTTCTTTTTTATCCAATATGATACCCGGTGTCTTTTGATTGGGGCATATGGCCCATTTACATTCAGAGTAATTATTGAAAGATATGAATTTAGTGTCATCGTATTACCTGTAAAGTCACTGTTTCTGTGTATTACCTCTGTTCCTTTCTGTTTTATGTTACTTTTGGGCTCTCTCCTCATTTAAAGGATCCCCTTTAATATTTCTTACAGAGCTGGGTTAGTGATCACAAATTCTTTTAATTTCTGTCTGTCCTGGAAGCTTTTTAACTCTCCTTTTTTGAATGACAATTTTGTTAGATTAATTATTCTTGGCTGCATATTTTTCTCATTTAGCATCCTGAATATATCATGCCAGTCCTTTCTGGCCTGCCAGGTCTCTGTGGATAGGTCTTATACCTGTCTAATATTTCTACCATTGTAGGTTCTGGACCTCTTGTCCTGATCTGTTATCAGGATTTTCTCTTTGCCTCTGAGATTTGCAAGCTTCACTATTATATGTTGTGGTGTTGACCTGTTTTTTATTGATTTTGAGTACTTGAATGCCTGTTTCCTTCCCCAGATTAAGCAAGGTCTCAGCTATAATTTGCTCCAATATACCTTCTGCCTGTCTCTCTCTTTCCTCTTCTGGGATCCAAATTATTCTACTATTGTTTCATTTTATAGTATCATTTATCTCTCAACTTCTTCCCTTATGATCCAATAGTTGTTTATCCCTTTTTCTCAGTTTCTTTTTTCACCATCATTTGGTCTTCTATATCACCAATTCTTTCTTCTGCTTCATTTTTCCCAGTAATTAGAGCCTCCATTTTTTATTACATCTTATTAATAGCCTTTTTAAATTTCAACTTGATTAGGTTTTAGTTCTTTTATTTCTCCTAAAAGGGATGCTCTAGTGTCTTCTGTGTTTTTTTCAAACCCAGCTAGTTTCTTTATAATTGTTATTTTGAACTCTATTTCCAATATCTTAATCATGTTCATACTGATTAGGTCCCTAGTACTGCCTCTCGTGTTCTTTTTTGAGGTGAGTTTTTCCATCTCATCATTCTTCCAGAAAGTGGTCACTTTTCTATTTGTAGAATTGCAAAAATTCTTAAACCTCTGGTTGAGTTTGCAGGTATTTGGAATGATTTGATAACTATCTAACTGAATTCCTGGACCAAACAAAACTAAGGTCTCCTACTTCTCTGTCATCTTGGACTATTCTTGCATGTTTAGTTTTATAAGAAACTGCCAAACTGTTTTCCAGAGTGACTGCGCCATTTTGTATCCCCACCGGCAATGTATGAGTGATACAGCTTTTCCAAGTCCTCACCATTTTTTATTTTAACCATTCTGATAGATGTCTAATGATATCATTGTGGTTTTGATTTTGATTTTCCCTAATGACTACTAATCCTGAACATCTTTCCGTGTGCATATTTGCCATCCTTCTGTACATCCTCCTCAATGAAATGTCCACTCATGTCTATTGCCCATTTTCTAATTGTATTGTCTATGTTTTTGTTTTTGCTTTTCTGTTGAGTTTTGAGAGTTCATTACATATCCTAGATGCTTGAGCTTTATTGGATGTATGCGTTGTAAATATTTTCTTGCAGTCTCTATTTTGTGTTTTCAGCCTTTTTACAGTCTTTTGTAGAACAAACATTTTTAACATTGATAGTCTTTTTTTTTTTTACGTTTATGGATCACACTTTTGGTTTCAAGTTTTAAGAACTCTTTGCCTAGCCCTACATCCTAAAAATTTTCCATGTTTTTTTCCTATAAGTTTTATAGTTTTATGTTTTACAAGTAAGCCCATTAGTTTTATGCTAATTTTTTGCAAGGAGAAGGGATGAAATCAACTTTTTGTTTGGTTGTGTTTTTTTTTTTCATTTCTCTTGGCCTATAAATGTCCAATTGCTCAGCACCATTTGTTAAATAGGCTGTCTTTGCTCCACTGAATTGCTTTTGTATTTTTATCAAAAGTCAGCTGGGAATATTTGTACTGTTCTATTACCATAGCTATATAGTAAGTTTTTAAGTACATCAGACATACCCATCCCAATTAATTCTCTTTCAAAAATGTTTGTTATTCTAGTTCCTTTTTCTATCCAGGGGAATTTTATTTTATTTTATTAATTTTTATTTGAGTATAGTTTACACACAGTGTTACATACAATATGGTGACAATACTATTATAATATCATTGACTATATTCTTTATGCTATGCCTTTTATTCCTGTGTATATATTCCATAACTGGAAGCCTGTATGTCCCACTCCCCTTCACCAATTTTGCTCATCCTCTACCTTCTCCCCTCATTTTAGAATAAATTCATCTGTATCTCAGAAATTCTGTGCTGGGATTTTTCGTTATACCTATGTATCAATTTAATAGATTTAAAGCCAGTGAAGTCATCTATTTTTCTTTGTGTGAGTTTTGGTAGTTTGTATCTTTCCATGAATTGGTCTCTTTCATCTAAGTTACTGAATTTATGGCCATAGGGCTATTTGAAGTATTCTGTTATTATCAATTTAATATCCATGGGATCACTAAGGATATTCCCTCTTTTATCATTGATATTGGTAATTTGTTTTTTCTTTCTTTTTATTGGTTAGCCTGGTTAGAGTTTGATCAGTTTTAATTATCTTTTTGAAGACGTTTTTTGTTTTATTCATTTTCTCTATTATTTTCCTGCTTTAAATTTATTGATTTCTCCTGTAGTTTGCATTATTTTCTCTCTTCAATATGCTTTAAATTTAATTTGGTCTTTCTTTAGTTTCCTAGGATAGAAGTTTAGATTACTTATTTTAGATCTTTCTTCCTAATACAAGCATTTAAATATGCTATAAATTTCCCTCAAGGACCACTTAAGCTGAATCCCACAAATATTGGATGTGTATTTTTAGTTTCATTTAATTTAATGTATTTTTGAATTTCTTAAGACCCCCTCTTTAACCCTTTCTACCTTTCAGTCTGTCAACAAATGTTTACAGGGCATGAATTTTGTACAGTGTTGTGCTAGTCACTACAGGTGCAGCCAAACAAATCCTCAGGGAGCTTACAGTCTATTGAAGGAGGGAAGTTAGAATACTTTAATAAATGACCAGATTAGGTTATGTCAAACCTGCTAATCTCTAATCCCTACAAAGAAAACTCAATAGGAAATGTGGAAAGCAGGTGAGGGCTGCTTTACTTATGATGGTAGGGCCTTAAGGTTGTATGTAGCTCTAGTGTAAGTATGCATGTGGAAGGGATGCAGAAACCAGGCCAGTGGTGAGGAGTGTGAGAGCCATAATGTGAGAGGGTCAGGTCAGTTTGCTTACTACCTTCAGAATCTTCTACCTTGCCTTCCTGACTTCCCACTGTCCCTAGTTTGAATAACTTTTTTCTATCTATAGCTTGGGCCCTATTGCGCCTGTATTCCATGCCTCTAGGGCTTTGTTCCTAACACCCTTTCCCTCCTCTCTCAGATTCATCTTTCTTTAGCCCCAGCTGCGATTCACCTCCCAAGGGACACCTACCCCTCTTTAGCTTCCTCTCAGGACTCAAACATCCATTTCATCATGCTCTAGTTCCATGGAGTATGCTTTTGTTTAAGAGTGGCTCTGTGCATGTAGATACTTCCCTTAGACTACAGGATAAGCTCTCAGAGGGCCATGACTGCTTTTGAGCCTCTTGGTGTTCTCAATGTTACCCAGCATACTGCTTGGCACAGAAGAGAGGAAGCACTCAGATTATGTTGCATGGCACTACCAATGGTGCCAGCAGGGCTTACAAGCTCTCAAACTTAAGGTTTTGCAATGCCCTACATTGTTAGAGCAGATCCAAGCAGAGGCTATGAGAGGGAGGAAGGGAATGCAGGAGAAGAGAGGGCTGGGTTTGTTCAAAGTCGTTAGGATAGAAGATCTAGAGCTTTCCTCTCCTTTGCTCTCATACAACACTTGCTCCTGGCTTTCTTTCCATCACTGGCCTACCTCTCTGTTCTCTCCATCTACATACCAAGTGCAGATACTCTTCTAGACTGTGCCCCAGGCCTTCCCAAACTCTCACTTCTGTCACCATGTACTTCCTGCCTATTATTATCATTCCCCTTCTCTAGCTTGACCTCTCTTCTGACCTTTATAGATGAGTATATGTTTGTCTCTCAGACCCATCCACCCGGAGGCCCAACAGGCATTTCTGTTTCAATAGGGTCCCAAACAGTCTCATTTCCTGTATAAGAGCACCATAGTTATTCCAGCCATCATCAGGATGGAAACCAATGATCAATACCTCTGTTAATTTTAATCACAGATTATTTCTGACTCTACCTTATCTTCTCTATCCCCACTGAAACGATTTGGTATGTGAGACCTTAGGCTGGTCTATTTTCTCTCAGATCCATTCATGACATTTCTCCTGCTCCATTATGCTTTTCAGGCCAAATTTCCTTGGCTCTTACACCTCATGGAGGGAGAGTGAAAGTGAGAGGATGAAAGAAGGAAGATGAGAGAGTGAGTTCCTCCCTCTCTGTCTTGAGCCATATCCATTTCCTCTGTGACTCCATTTCCCACTAATAGACTCTCTGTCATTCCAGTTTCTGTCAGATGCCTCAGGACTCTGGATACACTGGCTCTATTCCTTTTTCCTCTAGGCTAGGTGTGGTAGCAGTTTCCTGCTGTTCCTTATCTCTGGCTTGTTTCTTCTTACACAATATGACTCCTCAGTAATTTTATCTTGTATATAACCAGCTCTCTGTGTTACATTTTTTCTCTTGCAAAAAATTAGAGTAGCCCTTGACTGATACAGCACTTACTACTTTTAACTTAGCTTATTGTAACAGCTTTTTAGTAAATCATCTTGATTCTGTCATATTTCTCTCTAACTTGTGCCAAATATTGAAGCCCAAGTAATATGTTTTAGACTAACTTTGCCTAAAAACTTTAATATCTCCTTGTTGCCTACAGGATGGAGCCCTTATCTTGATATTTAGTCTAATGGTCAGATGGATGGGAGAGGGAACGTTGCCAGTGTTTGGTGGACCAAACAAGATGGGGACAAGAGCAGCAAGCTAGAAATGTGGGGTGGGGGGAGGCAGAGGGAAAATCAGACCACCCACTGAGCAGGGAATCCTACAAAGGGCTCAATCCCAGGACCCTGAGATCATGACCCAAAAGCAGATGCTTAACTGACTGAGCCACCCAGGTGCCTTAACCTGAGTATATTTTAAAGTTCACTCTGCTGTGTGGAGAATGGTTTGAAAGGGGGAAGTAGTGGAAACAGAAAGACAATGAAGCAAGGTGGTGGCTGGGAAATCAACAGACAGGATGATAAAAGGTATATGGGATGAAGAAAAGAGAAGAATCAAGGTTGACAGTTAGACATTTGGCTTGAACAGTTAGTTCACTGAGATGAGGAAGATTTCAGGACTAGTAAGTAGGCCTGGGAAGAGGAGATTTCAGTGTTCTGCTTTTGGCAATATAACAAATGCTTTTTACTACAAATTACATAAAATCCAAATAAAAATTGACTCATTTGTAAAGGAACTGTAATGGCTCATGGAAGTGAAACAGACGTCCACAGCAGCAAGATTCCAAGCATGATTTGATCAGAGCTCTGGCTCAGTTGTTCTTATTCTTTTGGTACTTTATTTAGGCACCAGTCTGATTTATCTCATGGTAGCAAAATTGCTACAGTACCTGTAAGCCTCATTTTCATATATCATGTCTGCAGAGAAAAGAAGAACATATATGAAATTCCAAGGCAGGGAAAAGTTCTGAAATCCACTACAATTGCACCAGCCTGGGTCACACACCTGTCCTGGAAGTAATCACTGGACCCTAAAGAATGGGATGTGTTGACTGACTTAAGTTAGGTTATGCACCTTTCATCTAGATCTGGGAAGCTGAAATTAGGTCTCCCAGAAGCATACAGATATCCTTAGAAAATCATAGGAGAGGGGAACCTGGGTGACTCAGCTGGTTGAACAACTGCTTTCATCACAGATTATGATCCTGGTGTCCCAGGATTGAGTCCCACATCAGGCTCCCTGTTTGGCAGGGAGTTTGCTTCTGCCTCTGACACTCCCCCTTATCATGCTCTTTCTCTATATCTCTCTCTTTCTCTCTCTCAGATAAGTAAATAAAATCTTTAAAAAAAATAAAATCATGGAGGTAAGGAAGCTATGGAGAAGTAGGAGGAAAGGATTGGACGCTAGAAAGTCAATTAACTGGTGTCCAATGTGATGTGTTTAATTTGAAATTTGAGCAGGACATCTCAGAAGAAATATTGGGAAGGCAGTTGGAAGTTTGAATTTGTTTTGTTTTGTTTTGTTTCATGTTCAGTTAGCCAGCATATAGTACATCATTAGTTTTTGATGTCATGTTCAGTGATTCCTTAGTTATGTATAAAACCCAGTGCTCATCACAACACATACTCTCCTTAATACCCATCACCCAGTTACCCCCTCCCCCACTACCCTCCCTTCTGTAACCTTCAGTTTGTTCCTGGAGTCCAGAGTCTCTCATGGTTTGTCTCCCTCTCAGATTTCTTCCCATTCAGGTTTCTCTCCCTTACCCTGTGGCTCTCTGTGCTATTTCTTATGTTCTACATATGACTGAAATCATATGTTAGTTGTTTTTCTCTGCTTTCTCTTTCTTTTTTTTTTTCACTTAGCGTAATCCCCTCCAGTTCCATCCATGTCAATGCAAATGGTAGTTATTCATCCTTTCTGATGGCTGAGTAATATTCCATTGTGTATATGAACCACATCTTCTTTATTCATTCATCCATTGAAGGACATCTTGTCTCCTTCCACAGTTTGGCTACTGTGGACATTGCTACTATGAACATTGGGATGCATGTGCCTCTTCTTTTCTCTACATCTGTATCTTTGGGGAAATACCTAGTAGTGCAATTTCTGGGTCATAGGGAAGCTCTATTTTTAACGTCTTGAGGAAACTCCATATTGTTTGAGACTGGAGAGTTCTGATATGGGAATAGACATTTGGGACTTGTAGGCTTATAGATGACATTTAAGGCCATTGAAACGGATGGACATTGGAATCCATTAAATGGTTTAGAATGGATTGGACATTGAAATGGATGGACACTTAGGTAGTTGTAAGAACAGAGAGAAAAGTAAAGAGGTTTGTGGATTGGAGCCTGGGATACCCCAACATTCAGAGTTCAAGAGAACAACCAACAGAGTATGGTATCATAGAAACTATTAAAAGAAAGTGTTTTAGGAGGGAGGAACTACATATGGGTGTTGAACACTGAAGAGGGGTCAAGAAAGATAAGGGAAGAAATGTGACTTCGATTAGGCAACATATTTGTCATTTGTGATCTTCACAAGGGCCATGTTAGAGGAGTTGTGGAAATAGAAATTTGATTGGAGAGAATTCCTGTGTAGATACAACACAAGGAAATAATTAATACAATAATACAAAATAATTAATGATTATTATAATAAATTATTAATTATTATATTATAATTATTTATTTATTTAATTAATAATACAAAGTAGACTTTGCTGTGAGGAGTATGACCTGGAGTTCCTGTCACTTGTAGAATGTAAGTTCTATGAGGACTGAGTTTTTGCCTCTTTTTTTCCACTGCTGAACCTCCAGTACTTAGAACTCTGCCTGGTATGGAGTAGCTGGGCAATTAATATTTTTGGATGAACTAATAGTGATACGGAGAAGAAAGGAGGACCCAAGAGATATCTTGGGTGTGAAGGTATCCAATAAAGTCCTTGGCCCTTCAGTGCTCCTGGAGAGAGTGCTGCAAATTGTCAAGAATTGTCAAGAAGATAGAGGAAACTTCCCATGAATCACATATCCAATGTAAATATAAAGGTCATGCTAGTAGCTGATTTCTCCATTTCACCCAGAAGCATAATGCCTGTTCTTACAATGTTGGGATGAGGCTAAATCTGGAATGGGACTATAAAATGTTTTGATAGAGGGCAGAAGCTTTTCCTTTCTTATATGAGTATAAGAAAGAGTATCTTTCTTTTGCAGAACATCTCTTTTGGAGATAGGCTGGCAACATCCATTACTCAAGATCCCATGACATCCAACCAGACAATGTGAAATCAATAACATGGTCAACAAATATGTGAGTCATAGCTGTGCTTGTCTACTTTTAAGTTACCTGCAGACTCCAAACTGTCATTGATGCTAAAATGAGTTCCCTAGGATCAGTAACCCACACTTCTTGTATAGGTTTTTGTAATAGTCAAAGAGAGAAATAATGAGGACCTGCACTATAGTGGCAGTGGGGATGAGAAGTAAGGGACAAACTTGACAAAAGAATGTTAATCAAAGGGAAATTGGCAGAATGTGGTAACTAGTTGGGAACCTCCCAGATCTGTGGCATAGGTAACTCTAAAGATGATGTAATAATTCCCTGAAACAGAAACACAAGGAAGGAGTTAAATTTGCATGGAAAGAGTAAGGGGGAGATGACAAGCTCATTTTTTAGACTTGTCATATTTGAGATGTTT
The DNA here is from genome assembly GCF_009829155.1 of Mustela erminea. Lineage (NCBI taxonomy): Eukaryota > Metazoa > Chordata > Mammalia > Carnivora > Mustelidae > Mustela > Mustela erminea. The sequence continues at coordinate 126,843,458 of NC_045635.1, read as the reverse complement.
GTGTGGTGTCTAGTCAGAGATGTTAGGCAGATAGTTTGTTATATGACCTGGGAGCTCAGGAGAGCTATGAGCTGCAGGTGTTTTTGTGTGTGTGTTGGGGCTTGTCTTCAGCTTACTGGTGCTAGTTGGAACCATAGTAGTAGAAGATAATGTCCAGAGAGAGAAGTCATGGAATTAAGGAAGGAACCCTGGGTTTCCCAGCATTTGAAGGATTACTAAATAAGTGGCAATCCCAAAGAGACTAAAAATATTAATAGTGTGTCTAAGGAGTATAATGTTTCAGGGAGGGAGTGGTGAACATTATTTAATGTTATTAAGTGTTCAAGTAAGAAGAGAATTGAAATCTGACAATGGATTTAGTTACCTGGAAGGCATCGATGACCTTGACAAGAACAGTTTCTGTGAAGTCGTGAGAAGAAACCAGAGTAGAAATGAGAAGGAGTGGTGGAAATAATGAGTACATATCTCTTTCCAGGAGTTGGAATTCAAGGCATTGGAAGAAAGACACAGAGGAGTCTGGAGTATAAGGAATCAAAAGATTTTTTTCCTTGGATTGTGGCAACTTGAATGTGTTTTCAAGTTTGGAGAGGAAGATACTAACTAGTTTTTGTTTTTGTTTTTTTTAAGTAATATATACACCCAACATGAGGCTTGAACTCATGACCCCAAGATCAAGAGTCACATGTTCCACCAAAGGAGCCAGGCATGTGCCCCAGGAGAGGAAGATATTAGACAAAGGAACATGAAGAAGCAGGAAAAAAGGGGGGGCGGGGAAGAGTGATGAGTTAACAGGAAGGATTAAGGATTTAGGAATGTGAGTAGGAAGAAGTATTTAACTTTGAATGGAAAAAAAGAGTCATCTCTGGGGCTGGAAATAAAGCAGTCAGAGAAAATAAAACTACCATAAATTAATAATGGAAAGGGTCAAGAAGTTGAAAGATGTAATTTTTGATGGCCTCAATTTTGTCAGGGGAGTAAAAGCAAGGTTGCTTCCTATAAGCAAGAAAAAATGACAATTGATTAGGAAGCTTGAAGACAGCAGAAAAGTTTTAGGGTACTGGCTGATAAAAGTAAACTTTCAAAGAGTTTTTCTGGCCAGATTCTTAGTAGGCATTCAAGGCTTTTTTGAGCTTGTATCTCCTTCACATCCTAATGGTCCAGCCTCATCTGCTGGATTAAAAAGAAATGGGGACAAAACTCAGTATAACCATGGTAATGGATTGCCTGGCAGCAATGATTGCTCAACTGAGACAGACCCTGGTTTATAATGAGGCTAATCATGGTTCTGTGATTTTTTTCTAGGTGAACTCCGAGCTAGGTCTAAAAGCAAAGAAGGTGGATTGTGGATTATTTGTCCACCCAGGATTTGGGTTTTGCTGGGTGGGTGCAAGTGAAAGAGATGAAAGCAAATGAATAAAGGGTATTAGGTACAGAATTTTTCCAGTTATCCACTATGTATGAGGGCTTGGGGAAGAAATAGAGCCTTGGAGCAGGCTTCTGGACTGCAAGCAAAGAGATGCATACAGGGGCTAGACACCTGTCTGAGGTCAAGGAGAAAGTACACTGGGAATTAATGTGCAAGAGTTTGAAAGACTGGGGATGTGATCTGAGGGTTGTTGGTGACAGTTTATGTGGGGTTTTGGTATCTGAGCTTTCAGGTGATGTTCCATATCTCTTTGCCACTGGCAAACTGAAGTCCCAGAAGTCCTGCCTTAGGTAAAATTTGGCAGCAGGGAGTATATGAGTGGACTTAAAAAGTTCCAGCCTTCTGTGATGGGGGGGTGGAAATGTACTAACTTAGAAACCAAGAGAATTACATGGAAAAAAATGTTGCAAATGAAAAAGTGTCACAAACAACTCATTAGAAAGAAGACTTACTGTCTTCTGGATCAGCTGAAAGATGTGTGTTATTTGGAGCATTGTGACCTTTTCATTTCCTTAGAAAGAGACAGGACCACTATGAAGCACTTATTTTTTATTAACATATAATGTATTATCTGTTTCTGGGGTATAGATCTGTGATTCATCAGTCTTACACAATTTACAACATACCCTCTCCAACGTCCATCACCCAGCTACCCTGACACTCCCACCCTCCCTCCCCTCCAGCAGCCCTCAGTTTGTTTCTGAGATTGTCTCTTATGTATTGTCTCCCTCTCTGGTTTCATCTTGTTTCATTTTTTCCTTCCCTTCCCCTATGATATTCTGTCTTGTTTCTCCAATTCCTCATATCAGTGAGATCATAAGATAATTGTCTTTCTCTGATTGACTTATTTCACTTAGCATAATACCCTCTAGTTCCATCCATGTCATTGCAAATGGCAAGATTTCATTTTTTGATGGCTGCATAATAGTCCATTGTAATATACACCACGTCTTCTCTATCCATTCATCTGTCTATGGACAAATAGGTTCTTTTCATAATTTGGCTATTGTGGACATTGCTGCTATAAACACTGGAGTGCACCTGCCCCTTCAGATCACTACATTTGTATCTTTAGGGTAAATACTCAATAGAGCAATTGCTGGATCATATTTTCAACTTTTTCAGGAACCTCCGTACTATTTTCCAGAGTGGTTGCACTAGCTTGCATTCCCACCAACAATGTAGGAGGGTTCCCCTTTCTCTGCATCCTCATCAACATCTGTCATTTCCTGACTTGTTAATTTTAGCCATTATGACTGGTGTGAGGTAGTATCTCACTGAGGTTTTGATTTGTATTTCCTTGATGTCAAGTGATGCTGAGCATTTTTCATGTGTCTGTTGGTCATTTGTATGTCTTCTTTGGAAAACATCTGTTCATTTCTTCTGCCCATTTCTTGACTGGGGTTATTTTTCAGTCTTCTTTCAACTCTTACAATACTTCTCAAACTATAACCATCATAAGAAACACTTGCATATCTTGTTCAATGAAGATTCTGATTCTGTAGGACTGGGGTGAGGTCTTAGATGCTCCCAGGTGTCCTGATTCTGCTTCTCTGGGAGTCACACTTTGAGTAGTGAGGCTCTCAGCTGAGCTTTCACCCAAAGATGCATTCTTGCCCTCGCCACTTTCCTCCTTTTCAGTGAGCATTAACTCCAAATCACTGGGTTTGGAGATAGGAAGCAAGAAGAAAAAAATAGAGATACATAAAGAAACAAGACATGTTTCCTCCCTGCAAAAGAGCAGGCAATGATACCATAGAGAGATGGACAGAGGTTTGGGGTTACACAGAGAAGGGACTAACTCAGCCAGGGTTTTCAGGAAGTGTTCCACAGATGAAGTGACATTAAGATGGATACTGAAACCTGAGTTAGGGGGCATCAGGTGAAGAGATGAAAAGACATTCTCAGTAAAGAGAAAAGTTTATGTAAAGGCCTAGAAATACATAGCATATTTGGGCAATGGTGAAAGTTCTGGGGGAACAGATGGGTTGTGAGTGAAATACAATGTCACAAAGGCTTTTTCTACCCTAGGGAATTAGTTGGCAAAGCTTTTTGCATGTTTACACTTATCAGCTAGGCAAAAGTTCACACAGGCAGGTAAGATAAGCAGGTATCTCAGAATAACAGTAACTTCCCATTGATTCCATCCTCCACAAATGTTCATTCTTCCTGTACAGGACTGGGCCTACCCTGGGAGAAAGGGTTAAAAGTCATGATGGAGGAGACTATAAAGGGGCAAAGCATTGCAAGAGCTACCTTTTATACCAAAGTCATGTACTAATTATAAATGAGTTTTATTTTTGCATCAAAACCAGTCCCAAGGCTCCAGGGTACTACTTTGTGTCTAATTTGCTATGAGAATACATGAGCTTTATGTAATTGAAATAAATTGATTCTTTTTTTTAAGACCATATATAATCAGGCCTTTAACCAACTTCTGTGGCCAGCCTCCATTTTCTACCATGTCCCTCCATAGCACAGCCAGTTTCCATCTATACAATGAATGGGCCCAGACCTGCTAGGCCTCTCTGGTTTAGCAGAGAAAGAACAGCAGGAGGGAGGAAAAAAGGAAGGGGGGATGGAAGGACAGAAGGGAGGAAGGAAGGAAGAAAAAACAAACAAAAATGAAAAGGGAACAAAAGACATTTTTTATTATTTTTTTATTATGTATGATAGCCACCATACAGTACATCATTAGTTTTTTTTGTTTGTTTTTGTTTTTTTTTTTTTTTAGTACATCATTAGTTTTTGATATAGTGTTCCAAGATTCATTGTTTACATGTAACACCCAGTGCTCCATGCAATACATGCCCTCCTTAATACCCATCACTGGGCCAACATCCCCACTCCCCTCTAAAACCCTCAGTTTGTTTCCAGAGTTCACAGTCTCTCATGGTTCACCTTCTGTTCCAATTCTATCCCCTCATTTTTCCTTTCCTTCACCTTATGTCCTCCATGTTATTCCTTATGCTCCACAAGTAAGTGAAACCATATAATTGACTTTCTCTGTTTGACTTATTTCACTCAGCACAAAAGACATTTAAAACAAAAAAAAAACAAAAACAAAAAAAAAAAAGTAGGTGCCTGCACAGTGCAATCTGACAGGCAGTTAGAATTTCACTCCTGAAGTCAGGTGACAAAATCTCAGGCTCTCCACCCAGAGTTGACTGGGCCATCTGCTCCCTAACCAGCACAAGAAGCTCATTTGGCAGTGGTGGGGGGGGTGGGTGGGGGGTGGGCACTAGGTAGCTATCACCATGAGCAAAACCAGGACTATGTAGGATACTTTTACACTCATTTTATGGTTTATATAATAGCTAACCATTATTTGTAATAGCATATGGGAGGGTGGCATAATCCTTTCTTCCTGGCTTAAGGCCCTCTAAGCTCATAATTAGGCTCCATTGTGGTGAATGCTACCACCTGGAGTGTGAGTGTTTGAGATACAGGTGTGATAGTGAGCTGACCCAAATGGCCACAGCCATCAACTCTGAGTATTCATCCACTGGCATTCAGTTTAGCTGCCACAATAAAATTACCCACCAGGATGAAAGAGTGCTTTTACTTAGAAAGTCATTTATCTGATTTAGTTGCAATTGGTCACATACTTTTTTTTTTCTTATCCTCTGGCTGTGTGGAGCTAAATAACTGACTTGATTAAGTCTTCCATTGTTAAATAATTTCTTTAGGCATAATGAAGACTTCTCACATGCACAGCAAAAGTGAGCAGGCATGTAATGAGCTGTTGCTCCCAATCTCTCACCCTAAGCAACTCTGAGGATTCTGAGTAGCATCCTCTGGATTCATTACGAGGCTTGGGTGATTTGTGCATGAGGGTCTATGGAATTTAGTTACTAATTCCTGTAGCTCTTGAGGAATGGCAGAACTGGCAGGAGGAGGGGAAATGAAGGAAATTTGGTGGAGCCTGACAAATTTTTCTCTCAAACCTGAGAGACTGTGGAGTCAGAGCTCCCACTTACCATTAGAACTATTGGCCTGAGTAACCATTGTGTCTAGGTCCCAATCTTGGGCAAGTATTTCACTTCCTTTGTCTACATATCACTGAAGTGGAGATGCCTAATAGTTACCTCCCACGAGGAAACATGAGGGTCCATTCATTCACCTCTTCATTCATTTAACAAATATGTGTTGAGTACCTACTTTGGATCAGGTCCTGTGGAAGGAACATGGAATACTTTAGTGAAAAGAATAGACATTATCCTACCTTCCTGGGCTTTCTTTTAGAGGATTCATATAACAAGCAAGTAAATAAATTATGTGATCATAGGAGGCCTACCTAGGGAGGTAGCATCTGAGTTGAGACCTACATGATGAAAAAGAACTGGCCCTCCATAGATCAAGAGAAACAGACTCCAAGCAGAAAGGCCAGCATGGACAAACACTGAGGGAAAACTGGGCTTCATAGAACAGAAAGAAGGGCTGAAGTCCTTAGTAAAGTCACCTATTTAGACTGTAGTCAGGCAGGGCTCTGCAAGACCATAGAGAGGTATGTAGATTTGATGTGGATTTTATTTGAAGTGTGATGAGAAAAGACTGGAGGTTTTCAAGCATGTGAGTTGGGAGGGGGGAAATGAGCTGGTTTTTCTGTTTAAAGGATTCCTCTGACCACTCTGGAGAGAATGGATTGGAAGGGCCAGGAATGGATGTGGAGTGGCACAGTGATCCAAACATGAGATGTTATGTGGTCATTGGAGCTGAATGAACCTCTTGGCACATGGCTCTATTAAACAGTTGATTTTATTTAGCTTATCTTCCATCCCCCTGATTCACTATCCAATTTCTCCTTGTCCTATTCCTTATCAAGTTCTGCAAGTGAGGTACAACTCTTTCTTGGCAGGTCTAGACAATAGAATATAATGTAATGGAGGAATAGGGGTGACTAAAGAAAGAGGAGATGGGTAGATGAATGCATAGTTTTGAGGGCTCATATTTTCCTCCTGTATCCCCAATGTCCAGCAGAGATCTTTGATACAAAACAGGCCCTCAGTAGATGTTGACTGAATGGTTAAAGGAATGGAATGATAAATCAGTCAGTTTACCTCCAGAATGACCAATTGTGGTTCCTGCAGATTTAATGATAAAGCTATTATATACTACGGGCTAGAAAGAACATCATTTCTCATAAAGGAATGCACAACAAGAACTTAGGAACAATCTTTAGAGAAGGTGGGGTCCACTTGAAAAAAAAAATTTGGTATTTCTAGTAAGAATAGACCCAAAGGAAATGATTCAAAGTGACTTTAGAAAGTTATTTTACATGGCTATTGAACTCAAGCTCATTGTTGGTGATATAGCAAACATGAAGGTGTTGGATTAGTTGTAAATTAATTCCGAGTATCTCAAACAATCCAGCAACTCCCTTCCCAAGTTTTCTCCATCTCAGTAAGCTATATCACATTTTACCCAGTTTCCCAAGCCAGAAACCTGGCAGTTATTTTAGACTCCATTCTTTCCCTCACTTACCATATGTAATAGATCTCCAAGTTCTGTCAATTGTCCTCTTAATCATCTGTCTGATTTACCCACTTCTCACCATGCCCACTGATACCACCTCATTCCAGGCTGCTATTATCTCTTGCCTAGACTTCTGTGAATACTTTCTAATTGATTTCTCTTCTTTCACTTTTCTCTCTACAATCCATTATTTTCCTAGAAAAAAATGATATTTTTAATGAACAAATCAGCTCATTTTTCTCTCATACTTTAAGTCTCCAATGATTTCTTCCAATACCTGCCCAGCTTCTTCTCATACCTGTCTCCTTTCTTGCTTTCTACTCTCCTGCCATACTTGATTTCCTTCATATTATTTTTCTGGAATCTGGGCCTTCACATGCTTGGTGCATTCTATCTAATGTGTTATTGCCTCTACCTACTTCCTCTACTGCACATGAGGGGGACTAATGTTGTAAGAGATAGTCCAAAAGATGTGACAGGCAGAAATTCTCTATCTCTATCCCTACCAGCAGTCAGGCATCCAACAGCAGCAACTGTTCTAGGCCAGTACTTGGGTGAGGAGAGAGGAGAGGGAAAGATGGTTGGACATGTAGAATCATTTACTTTCTTCTCACCTCATTTTAGTTTTCTTCCTGGTTCAGCACCGGTACTGGAAGTCAATCTTAGCCAAAATAATAACCTATCATGTCAATACAAGTTATAGCTTTAAGTAAGAGGACACCATTGCCCAGGCTGATTTATTCCTGACCAACCATTTGAGTCAGAGCACTAAAGAACACAGACCTGGATCAAAGTTATTGAGGAAAACACAAGCACAATTCATATCCTATATGGTTTAAAAGACTATGCTAGGGCAGTAGCCACTTCTAATGACACAATTTAGAGCAATACACACTCCCTAAGTCTCCCTGGTAATCTAGTTGCCTTGGAAACACAATGATGCAAAGAATGACACAAACGGCTAATGGTTGCTTCTTATCCCTATTAAATAAAAAGCTTCACTCATCAGGGTTTTGAAAATTCTGGTCCCTTTTTATCTTTATCCCACTGCCTGGCAATTCTATTCTTACACCAAGAGCTAGCAGCAGCCTTGTGTCCATCCTTAACTGACGCAAAGACTTTTTCTGGTCTTGAATTTTGCTACTTTCTAATTGGCTATTAACTTTTGATCAGATCCCAGGTTGCTCTTCACAGCACACCAGGAGACAAAAAAATTAAAGGTGTAGAGTCCATAGTTTTTCCCTTATTGGTCCAATCTGAAAGAAAACTAAGAGCCTGAGGTATGTGCAAGAAGCCCTTCTCTTCTTACTAGTATTATTCAGTGGCTTGTGAACTTGCTACAGAAAACTTCCACCTGCCTACTCCAAACTTATCCCCAAGACCAACAGGTGTGGCCCACATCCTGACTTTGACACTGAACACCACATGTGGGGAGTAAATATATCCTTTCATTATCCCTTCATGGTCAAAATACATAAGCAGCCCCCTTTTGCCTCATCCTTAATAGCTCTCATCTAGCAACGGCTCTTGCTCAAAGTTTAACAGGGATGAAGACCTGGAATCTTGTAGGAACTAAACCTAAAAGCAATGTAATAAAACCATGAAAAGAAAGCCTAAATGCCAGAGTGGGTAGAGGCCAGAGATCAGGAGGCAGAGTTAGGCTTTTGGTTGGTGGGTTAGCACACACCTACAAAATGTATCATTCTTTGACCTCTTGCTATAACTGTCTCACACTTTGCACATTCACACCACTTCCCCTAACACTTTTTAAAAGTATAGTCCTAAGCACCAATGTGTGGTTTAAATGGTTTCTAGATGACATCTCCAGGGGCCAATATGCCAGCCTTATCATCTCAGTTCTGTGACTTGGGTCAAGTTCCTTAACCTCTCTGGGCCTTAGTTTCTTCATGCATAAAATGGCAATCATAATAGCACCATACCTAATGGCATTATAAAGAATAAATAATATAATGCATGTAAAGCACTTAGAATAGAGCCTGATTCTTAGTGTGCCAAAAGTGTGGCCTACTGCTCTTATTCAAAGAGATGTTGCAAAGGAAGCCCTGACCTGCAGGTACACATGTCCTATTATGTATGACTACTCAACCTCTACCCACTCTAAAAACTTTTTCTTTGCCCCTCGCCTTGGACCTCCTTTATAGCCAAGACCCTTAGTCATCCAGGCTATTTCTAATTCCAGCTCAGTACTCCAGCACCACCTTTCTTTAATGTCACTTTTATGTCAGGTATAAAATAAGGAACTATATATTAAAGGATTTCAGAGATATCAGTTTTTAGTAGAAGAAACAGGTTTCAGCTAACAAGTCTCTTTCATGTACAGGTGTATGTTTTATCACTCAGGCTATGATGTAATTGCCTGGGTCCTAGCCATTGCCACCAAGATACTTTCTATATTGCCCATTAACCATGGCACAGAAATGCACTAAACTTTCTGGATCATTCTCTATTTCTGTTACTCCTGAGTTTTATCCCTGTAGTACTAGCATTAGCAATCTTCATTAAACATTCCTTCTAGAAATAGCCTATATCCTTTCATGTGTAATTTGCTATTTTACTTATTTTCTATTTCTTTTTAAATTTTTAAATTTTTTTCATTGTAACTATTTTATTTTATTTTGTTTTATTTTTTCAGTGTGCCAAGATTCATTGTTTATGCACCACACCTAGTGCTCCATGTACTACATGCCCTCCTTAATGCCCACCATGAGGCTCTCCCAACCCACCTCCCCAAAACCCTTAATTTCTCAGAGTCCACAGTCTCTCATGCTTCATCTCTCCATCTGATTTCCCTAACCTCCCAAAACCCTCAGGTTGCTTTTCAGAGTCCATAGTCTCTCATGGTTCACCTCCCCTTCCAATTTCCCCCAACTCCCTTCTCCTCTCCATCTCCCCATGTCCTCCATGCTGTTTGTTATGCTCCACAAATAAGGGAAACCATATGATAATTGACTCTCTCTGCTTGACTTATTTCACTCAGCATAATTTCCTCCAGTCCCATCCATGCTGATGCAAAAGTTGGGTATTCATCCTTTCTGATGGAGGCATAATACTTCATTGTATATATGGACCATATTTTCTTTATCCATTCATCTGTTGAAGGGCATCTTGGCTCTTTCCACAGTTTGGCAATTGTGGCCATTGCTGCTGACACTTCTTTTCCATACATCAGTATCTTTGGGGTAAATACCCAGTAGTGCAATTCCAAGGTCATTAGGTAGCTCTATTTTTAATTTCTTAAGGAATCTCCACACTTTTTTCCAAAGTGGTTGTACCAACTTACATTTCCACCAACAATGTAAGAGGGTTCCCCTTTCTACTCATCCTCTCCAACACTCGTTGTTAACTCTCTTGTTAATTTTGGCCATGCTAACTGGTGTAATGTGGTATCTTTTTTTATTATGTTATGTTAGTCACCATACACTTATTTTCTATTTCTTTCCAGGAGGTTATCTGTACCTTTTAGAATTTTCAAATGTTCTGTGACCTTCACAGTCAAGTCAATTTGGAGATATTCATTCTTTCAATGAATATCTATTGAGTACTGTGTCAGTCAGGTTATTTCAGATAATATTGCAATAACAAACAAATAATGTCCTCACAATATTAGTGGCTTATTTTAAACAAAGATTTATTTCTTATTCACACTACATACTCCTTGAAGCCTCAAAGCCTGCTCCATTTCTCCATTTAGAACACAAGCTAATATATCAGCCACCAACTTGAATGCTGCTGGTCACTGTAGCAGAAGGAAAAAGAACTCCAGAGCAATTCCCAGTGGACATTAGTTTTGCACTAGAAGTGATACATGCAACTTCCACTCATAACTCACTGATCAGCCAAGATATGGAAGCAACCCAAGTGAATTATTAATTGAGAGAAATTAATATGGTGGTTAGCCAAGTGGCTATCAAAAGATGAATGGATAAAGAAGATGTGATGGATGGATGGAGATATATATATATATATATATATATATATATATATACACACACACACACACACATACATATAGAACTCAGCCATTAAGAAGAATGAGATCCTGCCATGTGTGACAACATGGATGGATCTAGAGGGAATCATGCTAAGTAAGATAAGTCAGAAAGTCAGACAGAGAAAGACAAATACCATATGATCTCATTTATATGTGGAATCTAAAAAATAAAACAAATGAACAAACAAACAAAAGGACTCTAAGATACAAAGAACAAACTGGTGATTGCCAGAGGCCAGGAGGGTGTGGTAATGAGTAAAATAAAGGGATGAAGAGGTACAAATTTCCAGTTATAAAATAAATAAGTCACAGAGATGAAAAGTACTATAGTCTATAATGTATTAACCTTGTATTGTGACAGATGGTAAAATATTTATTGTGGTGAGTACTGGGTAGTGTATAGAATTATTGAATCAATATGATATACACCTGAAAATAATATAACATTGCATGTTAACTATACTTCAATTAAAAAAAAAAACATCATTGGTTGGACCTACTCACATGACACACTGCTTAAGGGCCAAGAAATGCAATCTTATCATGTGTCCTGAGGACAGAGAGGCAGAAATAGCTGGTGAACTATATTAATGAGTACCACAAGCGCTTATTATGTGAAAAACATGGTCAGAAGTAAGTATATAGGATGGACCAGGTCTCTGCTCTCACAGTCCTCACCTCTTCATGTGTATGTGTATATGTGTGTATCAGGGAGTATAATTGACAATGGAAAATAACTGCAAATGTGATAAGATTTATGAAGGGGAAGTACAGTTTGCAATAGAATGTATAACAGTGGAACAGGGGAATTAATATGGTTGAAGAGGAAAAAGGATCCTCTCCCACAACCAACCATGGGTAATTGATACTTTCAATGAGCATAGAAGGAGGAACGGCTGTATTCTCAACCTGCTCCTGTCTGCCAGGTTTTGGCTCTGGGCTGGAGAACCAAGCTGAAATTTGAGTTTTCACTCTTCATTCAAGGTGTTAATCTTTACCACTCTAAATTGAATTAAAACATCCAGCAGGGCTGCTTGCACTCTAGTAGTAACCTGTCTTGGGGTACTATGCATACAAATCATGACCGGGGCTACAGTGTGAACTGTAAACTAGAAGACTTGAGTCCATGCGCTAGGTCTACAACCTTGAGTAAGTCACTTCACCTCTGAAGCCTCAGTATTTTCATTCATTAAATTGGAATAATAAATAGTCCTTACCAGCCAGTCCACTGTCTTCACATTATCTGACCATAGGTATCTTCAGGGCCTTTATGACAAAGAGGTTCACCTTAGGGGTTGGGTCACTGCCATAATAGAAATGCCTGCAAGCACCTACCCAAGGGGTTCTCAACTGAGGATGATACAGCCCCTTAAGATGTATTGAAAATGGTAGGGTGATTTTGGTTGTCATAATGCCCGAGGGGACACAGCTTGAATTTGGGGGGCTAAACATCACAATGTATAAAGGGTAGGCCCACACAACAAAGAATCCTTCCACTCAAAATCCCAGTAGTGCCCCAATTGGGAAAATTGTATACTGCATTTGACATCAGTGTGTCAGTGGTTATAGGGGCTGACTTCCAGCTATGCTAGTAGGAATGCCTTAAAATGACTTGAGGAAAGGATTCCACTTGCAATTTCCAAAACATCCATGCAGGTTTTAAAGACGTGGCTTGAAGATTGTATTAGGATAGGTTAGGTTTTGCTGAAGCAAAAAACAAATTCAAAATCTGATTGGCTGTGGTGCCTGGGTGGCTCAGTCACTTAAGCCTCCAATGCTTGGTTTTGGCTCAGGTCATGATCTCAGGGCCCTGAGATTGAGCCCCAGATAGGGCTTTGCACTCTGCCCGAAGTCTGCTTGTCCATCTCCCTCTTCCCTCTCTCAAATAAATAAATAAAATATTTTTTAAGAAACTGAATGTTTTGATGGATCATTGGGTAGCTTTTTTTATTATTTTTTTAAAGATTTTCTTTATTTATTTGACAGACAGAGACACAGCGACAGAGGTAACACAAACAGAGGGACAGGCTCGATCCCAGGACCCTGGGATCATGACCTGAGCCAAAGGCAGACACTTAACAACTGAGCCACCCAGGCGCCCCCACTGGGTAGTATTATTTTTAATCTTTTGAGATAAAGAAAATCTCCTTGGCTTAAAACACCCAAGTTTTATTTTTCATTCATATAACTGCAGGAGTACAATGTATCAGGAGGGAAGAGGGAGGAGACAGGGGGCAGCAGGACAGCAGGATCCAGAGCATACAGAGCCTTTTGAGGCACCATAAAGACTTGGTGCTTACTCTGAATGAGATGGGGGCCCACTGCAGGACTTTACACAAGGAAAGGATATGACCTGACTTCTGTTTTTAAAGATCACTGTAGTTTCTGTGTGGAAACTAGATTGTAAAGGGCAGGAGTGGAAGCAGGGATCCCAGTTTAGAGGAAAGCCTTCTATGTACTATGCTTTCTAGAGAGAGATGAATAGGACATAATCAGACCTTAGACCTGTTTTAGCCATATCGTGAGTGGCTAAGCAGCTGGGAGAAGTCTCTTACAATATAGAGAGATGTTTTTATTTTTCTAATGCTCTTCTTTTTCTCCAAGCTCTTTTATTTATTCGGGAATAAAAGAAGACAGTGAATATCACACCTCTTCCCAGAAAAGCCCTAAATATTACTTCTAAGATTATGGAGCTAAGCAGCAGAAAGGCCACCTGATGTGGTCTAGGAGGAAGCCCTTGCTTCTACCCTTACTCTGTCATGCTTTGCTGTGGGACCCTGGACAAGTTTCTGCCCCTCTGAAGATCCTTCTTTTCATGCTGCCCTGGCTATTGGATTTAATAAGTTTTGTTCTTGTCAGGGTGGTGCCCTGTGCCATGTCCATACTGCCACTGGGTATTGGGATCCCTGCTTCTTCTCTCAGCTTCTGTATGTTTGGGATTGGACTGTCAAAATTTGGGCAACCTTGATTCCTAGATTGGGTACTGATGAGACTAACACCACCCTAGAAACTAAGCAGCCTGTAGCACCAGGTCTTCTGGGAACATTTTCTCCCAGAGAAGACCACACTGGAGACCAAAGACACCTTAAGGCTATTAATAAGACTTCAAATACTGATTTATAATAATAGTAGGTAGTATTTATTGACTACTTACTATGTCCCACTGCGTTAAGTGCTCATAAACCAGAGCTCCAATATCAAAATTAGCACATGAAATGAAATACACTGCAAATACCTGAAATAATGAATTGCAGAAAATTAATTTTTTAGGTTTTTTTTTTATTTATTTGATGGAGAGAGAGAGAGAGAGAGAATGAGCAGGGAGAATGGCAGAGGGAGAAGGAGAGAGAAGCAGGTTCCTCACTGAGCAGGGAGCCTAAAATGGGACATGAACCCAGGATCTTGGAATCATGACCTGAGCTAAAGGCTGACACTTAACCAACTGAGCCACCCAGGCACCCCAGAATTAAATAACATTTAATGAAAACGATTGTCCATGAACCTTGTTCCATCTATCTGGAATCATTCAATCTATGTTCATTTGCTTGGTGCAGACTCTGAGCTAGGCATTTTGGATGTCATCCCTGTGCTCCAGATTTCAGTGAAAACTTTTAGAAGTTCTGCCCAGGTTAGAGACAAGTTTTCAGGCTGTTCCTTTCATGATTCTTATTGTCAGTCACTGCTCGTCTGGGCCTGTACCCTTGACCTGACCCACCTTTAGTCCATCTCAAAGATCTCTACCTACTAGCTACTTCCCCAAACTTATCTGCTCCCTAAAAGTAGATGGTACTAAAAGTACCTACCAAGGTACTGCCAAAGTCACAGGCATCTTGCCCTTGCCCACTACTGCTACCTCAACTCTCCATTTCCCTTTAGATACTAGTAGAAAGAGGTCATGTTTCAGTTTCTTCCAAACATTTAGGACTTGGTTAATATTTCTGGGAAGATTCCTGAGAAGTGGTACAAGTTCTCAGGTCCAGATTATCTTAAGGGAACCAGGTAGAATGTGACAAGACAGCATCCATCAATATAAGAGCATAGGAGCGTACTTGAAGTAATGAGCATTATATGTTAACTAAATATAATTTAAATATAATTAATTAATTAAAATATACATAGGAGGGTGAGGGACAAGTGAGGAGCACCCTGGCCTGGCTGAAGATGGTAAAATAGACTTATCTGTGCCACTGTCCCCTCCCACTGCCATCACAACCCTCTCATACTGAAAGAAACCTTCTTTCCAGGCTTCTCCCACATTAGGGGCATAGATATTTAAAATTGTTAGATCTTCTTGTTGGAAAGATCCTTTGAGTATGATATAGTGTCCTTCCTCATCTCTTATTATAGTCTTTGGCTTAAAATCTAATTGATCTCATATAAGCATTGCCACCCCAGCTTTCTTCTGATGTCCATTAGCATAGTAAATTGTTTTCCACCCCCTCACTTTAAATCTGGAGGTGTCTTCAGGTCTAAAATGAGTTTCTTGTAGGCAACATATAGATGGGTTTTGTTTTTTTTATTCATTCTGATACCCTGTGTCTTTTGATTGGGGCATTTAGCCCATTAACATTCAGGGTAACTATTGAGAGATATGAATTTAGTGCTGTTGTATTGCCTGTAAGGTGACTGTTACTGTATATTGTCTCTGTTCCTTTCTGATCTACTACTTTTAGGCTCTCTCTTTGCTTAGAGGACCCCTTTCAGTATTTCCTGTAGAGCTGGTTTGGTGTTTGCAAATTCTTTCAGTATTTGCTTGTCCTGGAAGCTTTTAATCTCTCCTTCTATTTTCAATGATAGCCTAGCCGGATATAGTATTCTTGGCTGCATCTTTTTCTCGTTTAGTGCTCTGAATATATCATGCCAGCTCTTTCTGGCCTGCCAGGTCTCTGTGGATAAGTCAGCTGCCAATCTAATATTTTTACCATTGTATGTTACAGACTTCTTTTCCCGGGCTGCTTTGAGGATTTTCTCTTTGTCGCTAAGACTTGTAAATTTTACTATTAGGTGATGGGGTGTGGACCTATTCTTGTTGATTTTGAGGGGGGTTCTCTGTACCTCCTGGATTTTGATGCTTGTTCCCTTTGCCATATTAGGGAAATTCTCCCCAATAATTCTCTCCAGTATACCTTCTGCTCCCCTCTCTCTTTCTTCTTTTTCTGGAATCCCAATTATTCTAATGTTGTTTCGTCTTATGGTGTCACTTAGCTCTTGAATTCTCCCCTTGTGGTCCAGTAGCTGTTTGTCCCTCTTTTGCTCAGCTTCTTTATTCTCTGTCATTTGGTCTTCTATATCGCTAATTCTTTCTTCTGCCTCATTTATCCTAGCAGTGAGAGCCTCAATTTTTTATTGCATCTCATTAATAGATTTTTTAATTTCAACTTGGTTAGTTTTTAGTTCTTTTATTTCTCCAGAAAGGGCTTTTATCTCTCCCGAGAGGGTTTCTCTAATATCTTCCATGCCTTTTTCGAGCCTGGCTAGAACCTTGAGAATCGGCATTCTGAACTCTAGATCTGACATATTACCAATGTCTGTATTGATTAGGTCCCTAACCTTTGGTGTTGCCTCTTGTTCTTTTTTTTTTTTTTTGTGGTGAGTTTTTCCACCTTGTCATTTTGTCCAGATAAGAGTATATGAAAGAGCAAGTAAAATACTAAAAGGGTGGCAAAGACCCCAGGAAAATATGCTCTAACCAAATCAGAAGAGATCCCAAATCATGGGGGGGAGGGGATAAAAAGTGGTTCAGAAAAAAAAAAGAAACAATTAAAAAAAGAAAACAAATAAAGAAATAATATATATATATATTAGATAAACTAGTTAAAAAACGTTAAAAAAGAAAAGGGTAAAAGTTTAAAAAAATTTAGCAGAAGAAGAAAAAATAAATTAAAAAAAAAATTAAATTAACTGCAAGACTAAAGACTCATGCGGAGAAAGCCATGAGTTCCGTGCTTTGCTTTCTCCTCCTCTGGAATTCTGCTGCTCTCCTTGGTATTGAACCTGCACTCCTTGGTAGGTGAACTTGGTCCTGGCTGGATTTCCTGTTGATCTTATGGGGGAGGGGCCTGTTGTAGTGATTCTCAAGTGTCTTTGCCCCAGGTGGAATTGCACCACCCTTACCAGGGGCCAGGTTGAGTATCTGCTCGGATTTGCTTTCAGGAGCTTTTGTTCCCTGAACGCTTTCTGTAGAGTTCCTGAGGACGGGAATGAAAAAGGTGGCCTCCCAGTCTCCGGCCTGGAGGAGCCGAGAGCTCGGGGCCCCACTCCTCAGTGCGCCCTCAGAGAATAGCGCCCAATCACTCCCGTCTCCCCGTCCTCTGGTTGCGCTCCGAGCTCACGGAGCCTGCGACAAGTTCAAGGTAACCTCGAGTTGAGAGCTCACTCCTCGGCTCTGTCTCTGTAGTCAGCTTCACCGTTCTAATGCCTGCAAGCTCTGTGACACTCAGACATCCCCGATCCTTCTGTGACCCTGCGGGACCTGAGGCCACGCTGACCCCGCATGGGCTTCACCCCGGTTTAGCCTCTGGAGTGATGTCCCTCAGCAGAACAGACTTTTAAAAGTCCTGACTTAGTGCTCCATTGCTCCGCCGCTTGCCGGGAGCCAGTCCCTCCCCCCCCCCCCCCCGGGGTCTATCTTCCCATCACTTTGGATTCACTTCTCCACCAATCCTACCTTTCAGAAAGTAGTCAATTTTCTGTTTCTAGAATTGCTGTTCTTCTTCTCTTCAATCTCCCGTTGGATTTGTAGGTGTTTGCAATGTTTAGATAAGCTGTCTAGCTGATCTCCTGCTACCTGATGTAGTCTCAGCCTGCTATTTCTCTGCCATCTTGACTCCTCCTCCTTTCAAGGCTCCTCAACCTTCTATCAAGGCTCCCCACTATGGAGAAATAGCAGCTGACATTGAAAATCTCCATGACTAAATAATAAATAAATAAATAACAGAACAGAACAAAGGAAAAATTCATAGCTGATGGGTACAGAGGTTGGAAAAAACTAGAGAAAACTGGTTTGAAATAGGTCTTCTGTAATTGTCAGTTGTGGCTAATGAAATAGTACATTGAGCTCCATGCTAATCATCTGTACCCAAGGATAGCCCCTGGTTATGTGTCCCACTGGGAAGAGGTGCTCTGAGTGGCCCCTTAGGGGACAGGCCCCTATCTGCTGAGGCCCAGGGACCCTAATTCCCTGTTGAACCACTCCCAACCAAGGATTTCCCAGTTCTCATTAACCACAGAACCAGGGCTGGCTGGGATAAAACCTGGTGTCCAGACCTCACAGATGCTACTTGTGAACTAGTCCCAGTGGGAAGGGTGCAATGGAAGACTCAACCCAGATAGGATTGGCATGTGAACACGGACCCAAGTTCACACCTGATTTTGCCCCTGGTTGGCTATGTGGCTCTGGATCAGTTCCTGCCTCAGATCCGAGCTTTAGAGCCCTTATTGGTATAGAGGGAGTGGTAGATAACATGGAATCTGAGGGCCTGCACATTCTATATCTGAGATGCCAAAATGCCAGGAGTTAGGGGCTTCCTTATCCTCTCTACCACACATGCTACCCAACCCCATCCCTACTCCAAGAAAGCTCTGATAGACTGGCCTATGAGCATTCCACAGGAGAAGTCCCCTGGGTGGGTCCCTATCAACCCATTAATGGTTCTACAAAAATCTGTGGAAAACATTTAATCCCAGCAAAAACTGTTCAATCTTTTCATTCTTGAGTCCTGGTAATTGCCCCCCAAAGTCCTCTAAAACCTGGTTAAATCATACTAGTACTTTGGGTTGTTTTGCCAACAATAAAATAAACAAAATTGTTGTTTTTATTTGTTGAGGCTATTTTTAATTGTTGAGGTTATTTAACTGGTTACTCCTCAGAAGAGCCAGCATCATGACTAGGGCCAGGTTGGCTCCAAGGGGTTTGACAACCAAACCCCACCTGAGCTCACAGCAGCAGCAGACCGGATTAGAATCTAAAGATTTCACTAAGTCCTTTCTTGACCGCTGTGCCCCAGGCTGCCCCATACTCATCTTGTACCACAGATGGATTTGACTCTGCATTCATAAGAATAAGCATGCATGTCAGTTTTCTGGCTATTACTGAGTTTCTCTATAGCTCAGAAGACCTTTTACTAATTTCCTTATATAATGATTAGTAGGTCTACCTGCACCTCTAAATTATGAACATCAGCAGGGCAAGAATCAAGTGTGACCTATTGCACTGTGTCCAGTAAAGCAGTAAATAGACACTCTTAAAATGCTTGTGACATTTAAGCTAACCAAAATCCACTAGACTGGAATCCAAACCATGTACTTTTACTCTGGGTTGTTTCCACTTGGGACCAGTTCCTGGGATATGAGACTAAAAAGTAGGCAAGTGGAGGCCTGGAAGCCACATAAATGTGCAGGATAGTTTGCCAAATCTCGGTCTATTTACACAGGTAGTTGGACGTTGCCTACAGATGAAGCTGAAGTATATGCAAAGAATTATTCATCTGTTCAGGACATGGCTGGTGTTCTTCCAGACCAGAGAACTATGCTTGGCAGGGGTACAAATAGCTTCAATTTCCAGATCTTTAATGATTTGGCCCGAGTAATAACTTAGACTTGCCTCATAGCTGCCTGCAGTGAGGGCTTGAAAGCACCAAGCTTTATGTCTTAGAATGAGCCTTGTCCTCAGAATCAAACCTAAATCCTCAAAGCTCCAGACAGGGGCCTGATGAAAAGGCTGAGCCTTGGGACTCCTTGGAAGGAGGAGAACACTGCTGAGCTGAAGCCCAATTAAATGAGGCAGAGAACCCACGGTGTGTTTTTGGGCTGCTTGTTGCTTCTTGGTGATTCTATGGTAGTGGCATAAGGGTTGCACAGCTCATATTGCCACATTAAGGGGGCACAGCAACCACAGCTGGGTCTCCTCTCCCTGCTGGGGTTTTCAGGATCCCTTGTTCTCTAAAGAGATGTGGTATCTTTCAATGTTTGCAAGTGTCTAGGTGAGTTATGGGACAGAGAGCAAAGTAAACCATAAGAAAACATGTTCCCAGCTTCAGAGACCTAATGTCTGCTTTGTTACTGGACAAAACCAAAAGACCAAGAGACTCAGGTCATGTCCCTAGCAACTGTGGAGAGATGGTCAATGAGTGAGCCACAGAAAGGACAGTAAGGTCACAGTGGTTTTCAACCCAAGAGCTCCAAGATCAGCAAACGATTCCCCCTGCCTCCACTATTTACCCAGAGCCTTGAGACTGGTGTTTGAGTCACAACTCTGCCATTTGTTTGTGGGTTAGTCATTTGCTCAGCTAAGGTCTCAGTTTCCAAATCTTTTTTTAAAATTAAATTTATTTATTTTCAGCATAACAGTATTCATTATTTTTTCACCACACCCAGTGCTCCATGCACTTATTTGTCCTCTTCCAGTGCCCCTTACTCCTATCACACACACACACCAAATGCTCAATAATAACTTGAATCTAGAGGAGTGCATGCTCATTCCCATGAAGGCAGTTAAATACATCCTATTAGGTGGGCAAAAGTATCTTCAACATGTCCAAACTCAAATTCATCTCTTTCCAAATCCATAGTCTCCCTCATATCAGAGAATAACAATAGTCTTCACCCAGTTATTAAAGCCAGTTACAAATGATCCCTTTATGAATCCTCACCCATCCTCCTATTTTTCACCTACCCTATCATCAGTCACTTTTGGTCCTCCCTCTAAATCTCTCTCCAGAATATCAGCTTCCCTCTTACTTCATTATTAGCACCCTAGTTCAAGTAGACATCAACTCTGGCTTAAACTATAACATAAGTGCCCTAATTGGCCTTGGTGCCTCTACTCTTATCCCCTCAAACCTATTCTCAAACCCATTACTCAAGTCCATTCCTCTCTGCAGCCAGTGTGGATTTTCTAATGTTCACACTTATCACTTCCCTTCCTGATACACTTCACGAGTTCTCCAGGGCCCTAAAGTCCTAAATTCTAGCCATGACCTACAAAACAAGCTTACACCAGATTGCCTAAAAAACACAGCCTAAAGCAAAGTTTGCATCCTAAGGTTTTATTTAGAAATTCAGTCCCAGGAGTAGGAGTGAGGGAAAAAAATGAAGTGGGATAAGAAAGGAGTGAAAGCAAATAGTAAGTGGTAAATTATGGATCAGGCCACTGTTTCAAAGGAAATTCAGCCACCTTGCCTCAAAATATTACCTCCTATCTCTTGTAGCTATTGTTGAAAATCCAACTGAGAAGTTGTTACCTCACCTGCAGCTCCAGGTTGTGAGTCTAGAAGCCTGTATTGGGTCCAGTTAGGTTAGACCTGGATAATATTACAGTGGATTCAATGGAGATATGCCATTATACCTTCACCCTGCAGGGGTTGGGTAGTGACTGAAACACCTAACTATGCTAGGTAATAAGGCAATAGCAGTGGAAAATGGGGCTTTTCACTTAGAAAGTGACTTCTTGTCTGGAAGACAGGTAAGGCTAAGTAAGGTGGGTTGGCAAATAACTTGAATCTAAAACACAAAATCTGAGTGAACCAGCTTTATCTGGTTTTGAGTTCCTTGCTTTCTGTATTTCAGCTGCACTGAACTTCTGTAATCCTCTAAAACTTCACTATTCAAATAGCTGTGTGGCTACTTAAATGTAAATTTAATTTTAAAGGCAATTTTAATTTTAAATAAAATTGAGACACCACTTCTGGTCAAGATGATGTAGCAAGAATTGGATTTGTCCTCCTGCCTGAGAAAACAAAAATATATAAAACAAGTTTTCAAGACACTAAACATTGGCCAAAAAAAGAGAGCAATCTCAAAGAAATGGGAAACAAAGATGGTGAGTACTATGATTGTCCCAGATTACTGGCTTGAAAGAGTTTCCAAGCTATGATGCAAGGAGGGAGAACCCAGGCAGAACCTGGTAGTGTCCCTGAGTTGAAGGGATGGAGTGGAGAGTCTGGGAAGACAACAACACCTGGAGTTCAACTGCAGAATACTGGAGACAAGAAAGATGTATAGATAAAGAATTCCAGAGATCAAATCTCTCTCAAGTATTCAGCTGAGTACTGATCAACACATGCATGTGAGGGAACTACTAGAAGTTGGGAAAAGAAAGGATGAGAGTGAGGAACACAGAAATTGGTACAGAACTTACTGCCACTAATTTATTGGGAAAACTCATAACTCCTCATTTTCTGAAGCAAAGAATTATTAGTTCTAGACTGAGCAATGCCTTACTCCACCCCCCTCAAAAAAAAGCAAGACCCAAAAGAATCCCAAAAGGGAAAAAAAAAAGTTTCTAATTAACTGCATTCCAGAACACAGCTCAAGAATATTTATAGGAATATAAAAATATCTAGCACCTGACAAGGTAAAATTCAAAGAGTCTGTTCCAAGCAAACATTAGCAGGCATGCAATGAACCAGCAAAATCTAAACAACAACAAAGAGAGAAATCAATAAGTTGAAACAAACCCAGAACTGACACAGATGTCAGAAATAGCAGACAAGAACATTAAAACCATGATAATTGTGTTTCATATGGTAAAATGTTGAGTAGAGACTTATGCTGAGTGAAATAAGTCAAGCAGAGAGAAGATATAAAAGGACAGATATCAAACTTCTACAGAAGACTACAATATAATGAGATTAAAAAATGCACTAGATGAGATTAACTAACAAGACTATGTACTGCTAAAATAGATATGATAGTGACTTTGAAGACATAGCAACAGAAACAATCCCAAAATAGAAAGCCAAGAAAAAAGGGAACTTCATGAAAATATAACAGCATTACTGAATTGTAGAACAATTTCAAGTGGCCTAATAAACATATAATTAGACTCTGAAAAAGAGGGGGCAGAAAAATTATGGGACAAAATGGGCATTTTTTTTCAAGTTTGATGAAAACTATAAACTGAAAGACACAGCAAACACGAACCACAAGAAACACGAAGAAAACTACACTGAGGCACACCATAAACAAATTCTGAAAACTAGAGATCATAAGAAAATCCTAAAAGGAGACAGAAAAGACAGACACATTACATATAGAGAGATGAAGTTAATATGAGATTTCTTTTGAAAACACACAAATGGAAACATGTAAACAGTAGATAGACATTCTGTGTGTGTGTGTATGTGTGTGTGTGTGTGTGTGTGTGTAAAGTGTGTGTGTGTGTGAGTGTGTGTAAAGCAACAGAAGTTTATTAAGTGAAGATACAATAAAAGCTTTCAGGAGTGAGAGAGGTCCCAACAGCATTGCCCAAGATCAACATTTTTAAAGTATTGAGAGAAAAAGAAACTGTCAGCCCAATCTCCCTACCCAGGAAAAACAGCATTCAAAAATGAGGTTATTTAAAGACTTTTTCAGTCTTACCAAAGGTGAAAGAAGAAAGGAGGAAGAGGAAAAGAGGGAGGGAAGAAAGAAGGAAGGAAGGAAAGAAGGAAGAAAGAAAACAAAAAAAAGTGTGGAGATTAGAAAAAAAAACTATTTTCAGATGATATGAGTGTCTACACAGAAAATCTGACTGAATTTTTTTTAAAAAAACCTGTAAAACTGAGTGACTTTGATAAGTGTTATATAGTCAGAATAACAGCTCACCAAAGATTTTCAAGTCCTAATCCCTGAAACCTGTGAATATGTTACCTTATATGGCAAAAGAGACTTGGTAGATGTGATTAAGTTAAAGATCTTGATATGGAAATATCATTCTGGATTATCAGGGTAAACAGAATACAATTACAAGTGTACTTATAATAGGGAAACAAAGGGGGCAGAGTCAGAGAGAGAGATTCTGCTGTCTTTGAAGAGGGAAAATACAGCTATGAACCAAGGAATGCAGGCAGCCTCTAGAAGTTAGAAAAGAAGAGAAATCTGATTCTTCCCCAAAGCCTTCAGAAGGAGCACAGCTCCGATGACACCTTATTTTAGCTCACTGAAACCTATTTTGGACTTCTAGTCTTCAGAATTGTACAATAACAAATTTGTGTTGTTTTAAACTACCAATTTGGTGATAATTTTTTATAGCAGTCATAGGAAATATTTATACAGCAAGTTTGCAGAATATAAGATTAATATACTATCAGATCTGTATACTGTCAAGAAACAACTTGAAGTAAAAAATAATAGCATTTATAATTGCTTAATCTCACAAAACAAACTGAGGGTTGCTGGGGGGAGGGCGTTTGGGAGAAGGGGGTGGGATTATGGACACTGGGGAGGGTATGTGCTTTGGTGAGTGCTGTGAAGTGTGTAAACCTGGTGATTCACAGACCTGTACCCCTGGGGATAAAAACAAATGTTTATAAAAAATAAAAAATTAAAAAAATATATGGAATACTTAGAGATAAATCTGGAAAAAGGCATAAAACATTTATACACTGAAAATTACAAAATATTGCTGAGAAAATGAAAGAAGATCAAGATAAATGGAGAAATATACTGTGTTCTTGGGTCAGAAGGCTATATTGTTAACATGTTAATCTCCTCAAATTGTTCTATAGATTCGAGGCAATTCTAATCAAAATCACAAACTATAAGTTATGAAATAAATAACTCACAGCAATGAAAGGTGCCACATATGTGAATATAGTCAGTAATATTCTAAAAACATTTGGTGACAGATGGTGACTACACTTATTGTGATAAGTACTTAGTGTAATGTATAGAATTGTTGAATTGTTATGTTTTACATCTGAAACTAATGTAATACTGTATGTTAATTATACTTCAATTAAAAATATAAAAATCCTGGGGCGCCTGGGTGGCTCAGTGGGTTAAGCCACTGCCTTCGGCTCAGGTCATGATCTCAGGGTCCTGGGATCGAGTCCCGCATCGGGCTCTCTGCTCAGCAGGGAGTCTGCTTCCTCCTCTCTCTCTCTCTGCCTGCCTCTCTGCCTACTTGTGATCTCTGTCAAATAAATAAATAAAATCTTTAAAAAAAATAAATAAATAAAAATATAAAAATCCTAAGTTAAAATTAACATGGAAAAAGATACAACTTAAAGTGGCCAAAAACAATTTTGTAAAACAGGAACAGAGCTCACATGGACCCCTTGGGAAAAGAATGTTGTTTATAATAGTTAGGCTACCCCATGTGGGTCCTACATCAAGGGTTGGGCACAAGCTGGCAATACCTCCAGTCCAGCATAGCCTTCTGGATGGTTTGTATGCTGTAGGCTCACCCGTTCAGTTTAAATAGCGCTCCCTGTCCCATTTCTACCGCAAGTCCATGCTCACCTGTAGCATGCCTACTGTCAGTCACCCTTTGAAGGATGGAAGGAGAGGAAAACAGGTTTACTAAGACTGCTGTGGTTTATGCTAGAACAACAAATTCCTTGTCATTAAGTGATATATTATAGGTTGATGAATCTGCCATGGATACATAATTACTTAAAAGCAAAACTCTCCAAAAAGCAGCTTTTGAGAAAAACAACATATGTCTTACTTCTCCAGAGGAAATGGCAAGAAAGACCCCTTGGGAAGTGTTCCCCACTTCCCTAGCATGTATCCAAAGGAACAAACAGAAGGAGTGAGATATATATGTGGGAGGAGGCATGTTTTGTCCTACTCTGCCCTTTTGTACATATTGCCAATCTAGTCTCTGCCTGTGTAACCATTTGTGCATACCTTGAAAACTACTAGATCGATTGTCCCCAATATAAGGGAATTTTGGAAGAGATAGGACTTAAGTTATAGACCTTATAAAAATGCATGAAAATCAGTTTGGAGTGGCTATTGGGCTAGAGCATCCAGTGATTCTAAGAGACCTTGGACAGAGACAGCAGTGGGTATCCCCAAATAGAATCCCCCAATGGAAAGTTCTAGGGTAGATTCTCCCTATTTCAAATGATGATTTACCACCCAGTGATGGGTGAATGAGTCTGAGTGACAACAGGATGGCCAAGAAGTCTATATCTAACAACTACAGTGTCACTTGCTGGTTATTTGTTATGTGCCAGCCCTGAAGAGCCTTACGCTCTTCTGCTCCTGACCACATGCTTGTCATGACAGCATCATTATCCCAACATGAAAAATACATTCTCTGCAAAAAGGACCCTCAAACCTAGAGTAGGCTGAGTCCCAAAGGAGGCAAGCTTTTTGAGGGGTGAGGCCCAGGTTAGCCTGGCCTCGAGTCTCATTTGGATTTTTATGTTTTGTTTGTGTGACTGTTTTCCCTGAAGCCAACCTCTCCTTTGGACGGGAACCCTCAATGTAGCAGGCAGAAGTATTTGGATAGCTCATCAGTCTCCTAGAGTCTAGCCTGATATGTAGCACTTACCAGAGTTTCACTGTTTAATGACTGAAAATACTGCAGTTGTTATTTATAGCATGTCTATACATGCTATTGTATGGAAGTCCTCTTCTATACAATAGCATAATGACCCTTGAGACGCTTACCTCACAGTGCTGTTATGTTCAGATGTCTGTGTAGTAATGATACTAAGGATAAGGTGTCCTCATAATTGTATTTTTGCACCTACTGTGTCCAGTACACATTGCATACAAAGCCTATGTCAGGACTGAACACAGCATAGTCATTTAGCAAATTCCTGTTGCTATGCACCCACTAGAATGGGTACTAAGGACCTATTAAAAAGACAAAAAGAACAACTATTGGTGAGAGTGAGAAGCAACTGGAACCCTCATACATTGATGGTGGGAATATAAAATAGTAAAAACACTTTGGAAAACAGTTTGATAGTTTCTTTTAAAGTTAAATATAGACTTACTATATGACCCCAAAATTCTACTCTTAGGTATCTACCCAGATGAAATAAAAACTTATGTCCACACAAAGACTTGTTTTCAGGTATTCATAACATTATTCATATTAGCCCCAGACTGTAAAAACCCAAATGTCCATAAATGGGTGAGTGGATACACAAAATGTAGTACAAAAAAATAAAAAGAATGACTCATTGATCCCTACAACATGGATGAACCTCAAAAATGCATGAAAGAAGCCAGATAAAAATACATACTGCATGATTCCATCTATATGAAACCCTAAATGAGACAAATCTAATCTACAGCAATAGAAGTGAGATTATTGATTACAGCTATGCAGAGGTGTTAAATGGGAAGGAAGGGGGTAAGAAACATGTTCCATCTCTTGAGTTTAGTTCTGCTTATATACATTTCTAAATATGTAGACATCACTACATGTGTAAACATTTGCTTAATGTTTATAGACTTCATTGTATGTAAATTATACCTCAATACTTTTTTATAAATCAAAGGAAATACATTTTTCCAAGTGAATCCAAGGAAATGTGCAGTGCAATAGTTTTCTTAAGTGTTTACTAGGTGCCAGGCTCTATTTTAAGTGCTTTACATAAACTAATTTAATTCTCACAACAGTGTTATGAAGAAAATACTATTATTATCCCCATATCACACATGCAGAAACTGAAGCTTGTAGAGGTTCAGTTAGCTAGCCAGTGTCACAGAGCTAATAAGGAGTCTAGTGGAGTTTTTAACCTACACTTGTATGGCATCAAAGCTGTTAAGCACAAAATAAATTTTATTCCCAAAAGCTCTCTCTGGGCTGTGTGGATGAGTTCTTTTTTTTTTTTAAGATTTTATTTATTCATTTGAGGGAGAGAGCACAAGCAGGGGGAGAGGCAGAGGCAGAGGGAGGAGGAGACTCACCACTGAGCAGGGAGCCCAACATGGGGCTTGATCCCAGGAGATCATGACCTATGACAAAGGCAGATGCTTAACTGACTGAGCCACCCAGATGCCCCAGGACAAGTTCTAATAGGTTTAACACTTCAGAGGAGATTGACCAGAAAGCTGAAGGCCCCAGAAGGCTTTGGGGAATAATCTGAGGAGACTCCATCACTGACTATCAGTCCTGGCAGGTCAGTACTGGGGCAGTTACTTACGACTTATTCTAATAGCCTCTACCAGGCAGAGCTGAGGCCAGGAAGACAGATTTCAGCTGAGTCAAAGCAAGAGCTAATGACTGAATGCACCCTACTGGAACAGGGTGCTTGAGCTGGTGAGCAACTGAAGGTCAACCATTTGATAGAGACCTTGGGGAGTCCCACACATGGAGACTTCCCACAGTATGATGCCAATGATTAAGAAACAGGTCAGTGTTCAAATTCAGGCTTTGGCCTTTCTATCTGGATAAACTTTGACAAATAACACAGTTTTTCTGAGATCAGTTTTCTATCTATAAAGTGTAAATATCAACAGTGTCTTCCTGCTATGAGAATTAAAGGAGATAATACATGTAGAGAATTTAGCACTAAATAAAAGTGCCTTATGTTATTGCTGTCTGGACTAGATGATGGAATAACAACTAAGTCGGAAACTCAGCCTTCTGGAATCTAAGCAACTTTGACTTTATCTTCAGGACATACAATCATCAGACAAATGACACAGTCACATTTTCATTTGTACAAGTTCATCCTAGCTGTTATACAGAAAATAAACTGAAAGTGTACAGGCAGGAAGACTGGCTTGGAGACTGCTTTGGTTGTCTGGGCGAGTATTTATAGGGATTGCCTTTCAAGGAATGGAGAGGAAGGACAGACACTCAAAACTGTGGTTGCATCTGGAAAGGGAAACGTGCTCCCCTCATTGGCATGCATGAAGGCCCAGGAAATCCCAATAGACACTGAGGAATCAAAGCAGGGTTCCATGCTTCTTCTCTGCACCAGAGTACCAAGGAGTCAGCCAGAGATGATGGAGTAGGAACACAACCAGAAGTGACAAGACTCCATCTGCAGGGCCCTGCACTACCCACTGAGGCTTCAATCATAATCAATTGATTCTTTTTTTTTTTTAAAGATTTTATTTATTTATTTGACAGAGAGAGATCACAAGTAGGCGGAGAGGCATGCAGAAGAGAGGAGGAAACAGACTCCCCTCTGAGGGGAGAGCCCGACGCGGGGCTCGATCCCAGGACCCTGGGATCATGACCTGAGTCGAAGGCAGAGGCTTTAACCCACTGAGCCACGCAGGTGCCCCATAATCAATTGATTCTAAATGGCTGGCACACTATGCTGTTCAGTGCCACAAGCTTCCTATAAAACCTGAAGGCTCTACAGAGCAGGTCTCTCTAGAGTAGCCAATATACTCAGGGGCAAATGCAGGGGAGTAGGACGGACCTCACGCAGCCTCAGGCTGGGGTGAAGTTGAGAGAAGCACAGCACAGATCTCTAAGCACTTCCATGGACACAGAGCATTACAATTTATGGAGTAAAATCTTGGGTATTATCTTAGGGATCTGAACTAGCACTTCTCCCACTCTACTTCCAGAACTGGTGTTCAAGTGGACCTGAATTCTTCTGTCTATATGGAGCCCTCCTTACTGGACACGCTCTGGATGCTGACCACTTGGAAATTTCAACCTACACTCCAGGAATGCCCAACTGGTAAAATAGCCTTAATGCCAAAGATGCTTTTGTCCATCTCCATGGGATGCCTGTGATCCCTGGAATCTCTCAGCCCTGGCCTGACTTTGCCTGTACCTAGGCACCACTACTCCTCTCTTTGAGGCTCCTTCTCTTTTCCTGGATACTTTGTTTTTCCCAGTTATATCTTTTGAAAATATTTGAAACATACAGAAAATGAGTGAACATTTCCCTTTCCTAGTTCTTAGTCTGGGTGATTGATTGACCAGTGTTATTTCATTATTATGCTCCAAAACCCAAAAAACAAAATGAAGAAAACAATTTCATTTACAATGTCATCAAAAAAATTAAATAGTAAGAAATAAATTTAACAAAAGAAGGGTAAAACAAACTCCGAAAACTATAAAACAGTCATCTATGTGAGAATAGTGGAGGTGGAGACAAGTGGACAGGACTGATACAGATTGTTTTAATATTTTTTTTTTTTACTATTTTTGGTGGTAAAATATGTGTGACATAAAATTTGCCATTTTAACCACTTTTAAGTGTACAATTCACTGGCATTAATTATATTTACAATGTTGTGAAATTTATTACCACTATTTCTAAAACTTTTTCATCACCCCAAGCAGAACCTCTATAACCATTAAGCAATAATTTCCCATTATCCCCTCCTCCAGCCCTTGCTAGCTAACCTCTGATCTAACACCAGTCTGTATGAATTTACCTGTTCTATTCTAGATATTTCATATAAATGGAATCATATATGTGTCCATTTGTGTCTGACTTACTTCACTTAGCATGTTTTCAAGATTTATTCACATTAGCATTATCAGAATCTCATTCATTTTTATGACTGAATAATATTCCATTGCATGTATTACCACATTTTACATAATACATTCATCTGTTGATGATAGATAATATTTGGGTTGATGCTATTGATATTTATGATATTCATCTGTTGATAAATTGATATTTGGGTTGTTTCCAAGTTATGGCTACTGTGAATAATTCTGTGGGTGAACACTGGAGTACTCTGAGTTCCTGTTTTCAATTCTTGGATATATATCTAGGAGTGGAATTTCCAGATCATATGATAATCTTAAACTTTTTGAAGAACTATGAAAATGTTTTACAGAGCAGCCTCCCCAAGTTACATTTCCACCAGCAATGCACCACTGGTCCAGACTCTCCATTTCCTCACCAACACTTATTCTCCTTTTTAAAAAAAAAATGGAGCTATTCTAGTAGGTGTGAAGTGTTGTCTCACTTTTGCATTTCTTTTCTTTTTTTAAAATTAAATTGATTTATTTATTTTCAGAAAAACAGTATTCATTATTTTTTCACCACACCTAGGGCTCCATGCAATCCGTGCCCTCTATAATACCCACCACCTGTTACCCCAACCTCCCACCGCCCCCCACCACTTCAAACCCCTCAGTTGTTTTTCAGAGTCCACAGTCTCTCATGATTCACCACCCCTTCCAATTTACCCCAACTCCCTTCTCCTCTCTAAGACCCCTTGTCCTCCATATTTGTTATGCTCCACAAGTAAGTGAAACCATATGATAATTGACTCTCTCTGCTTGACTTATTTCATCAGCATAATCTCTTCCAGTCCTGTCCATGTTGCTACAAAAGTTGGGTATTCATCCTTTCTGATGGAGGCATAATACTCCATAGTGTATATGGACCACATCTTCCTTATCCATTCGTCCGTTGAAGGGCATCTTGGTTCTTTCCACAGTTTGGCGACCTTGGCCATTGCTGCTATAAACATTGGGGTACAGATGGCCCTTCTTTTCACGACATCTGTATCTTTGGGGTGGGGGTGAATACCCAGTAGTGCAATGGCAGGGTCATAGGGAAGTTGTATTTTTAATTTCTTGAGGAATCTCCACACTGTTCTCCAAAGACGCTGCACCAACTTGCATTCCCACCAACAGTGGAAGAGGGTTCCCCTTTCTCCACATCCTCTCCAACACATGTTGTTTCCTGTTTTGTTAATTTTGGCCATTCTAACTGGTGTAAGGTGATATCTCAATGTGGTTTTAATTTGAATCTCCCTGAGGGCTAGTGATGATGAACATTTTTTCATGTGTCTGATAGCCATTTGTATGTCTTCATTGGAGGAGTGTCTGTTCATATCTTCTGCCCATTT
This sequence comes from Mustela erminea, assembly GCF_009829155.1. Taxonomy (NCBI): domain Eukaryota; kingdom Metazoa; phylum Chordata; class Mammalia; order Carnivora; family Mustelidae; genus Mustela; species Mustela erminea. The sequence continues at coordinate 126,812,028 of NC_045635.1, read as the reverse complement.
TTTGATATGTTTGCCTGTTTCGTATGTGTTGAGTTTGAGGAGTTCATTATAGATCCTGGATATCAACCTTTTGTCTGTACTGTAATTTGCATATAACTTCTCCCATTCCGTGGGTTGCCTCTTTGTTTTTTTGACTGTTTCCTTTGCTGTGCAGAAGCTTTTGACTTTTGCATTTCTTTAATGAATAAAAGACATGAAGCATCTTTTCATGTATTTGCTAGTCCTTTGTATATCTACTTTGAAGAAATGTCTATTTGAGTCCTTTGTCCATTTTTAAGTTGGTTTTTGTCCTTGTTGAGTTGTAAGAGTGCTTTTATATGCTATAGATATAAAAGCCTATATATATTGACCAAAAATGCTTTATATAGATACAAATATCTATATTTATATAGATTTATTTATATATATATTTATATAGATATCTCAGGAGTATGATTTGCAAATATTTTCTATCTTTTTGTCGGTCATCTTTTCATTTTTGTAATAATCTAAATTTATGCATAAAAATTTAATTTTGATTTCCAATTTATCTATTCCTTGTTGTTTCTTATCATTTTTGTGTGGCATCTACAAAATCTACAATTTTTGTGTGTATCCATTGCTAAATCAGAGATCATGAAGATTCACTTCCATATTTTCTTCTTAGATTCTTCTGATTTCTCTCTTATATTCAAACATCTGATCCATTTTGAGTTAATTTTTGTGTAAGGTGTGAGTTAGGGATCCAGCTTCATTCTTTCACTCATGAAAATCCAATTGTCTGCACTTCCTTCTGCAGTCTCTGTTGAAGGCACCATTCTTTCCCCATTAAATAGACTCAGCACCCTTGCCAAAAAAAACAACTGGTCATTGATATGTGAGTTTAATTCTGGACCTCAGTTCTATCTCATTGGTCTATATATTTATCCTTATGCCAGTATTACACTACTTTGAATATTGCTGCTTTTGCAGTAAGCTTTGAAGTTAGGGAAGTGTGAGTTCCCCAATTTAGTTCTCCTTTTTTGATATTGTTTTGACTATTTGTGGTCCCTTGCAATTCCAAATATGAAGTTGAGGATCCAACCTTTCTATTTCTTCGAAAATGAATGTTGGAATTTTGATAAATATAATGTTGAATCTGTAGGTTTCTTTCTTTTTTTTTTTATGGATTTATTTATTTATTTATTTATTTATTTATTTATTTTCAGTGTAACAGAATTCATTGTTTTTGCACCACACCCAGTGCTCCATGCAATGCATGCCCTCCTTAATACCCACCACCTGGCTCCCCCAAACCTCCCAACCCCCGTCCCTTCAATACCCTCAGGTTGTTTTTCAGAGTCCATAGTCTCTCATGATTCATCTCCCCCTCCAATTTCCCTCAACTCCCTTCTCCTCTCCATCTCCCCATGTCCTCCATGATATTTGTTATGCTCTACAAATAAGTGAAACCATATGATAATTGACTCTCTCTGCTTGACTTATTTCACTCAGCATAATCCCTTCCAGTCCCGTCCATGTTGCTACAAAAGTTGGGTATTCGTCCTTTCTGATGGAGGCATCATACTCCATAGTGTATATGGACCACATCTTCCCTATCCATTCGTCCACTGAAGGGCATCTTGGTTCTTTCCACAGTTTGGCAACCATGGCCATTGCTGCTATTAACATTGGGGTACAGATGGCCCTTCTTTTCACTACATCTGTAACTTTGGGGTAAATACCCAGTAGTGCAAACTCCTCTTTAAATGTTTAGTAGAATTCCTCTAGATTCACCCATGTTGTTGCAAATGACAAGATCTCATTTCTTATGGCTGAGTAGTATTCCTGTGTGTGTTTGTGTGTGTGTGCATCTGTGACCTCTTCTTTATCAATTCATCTATGGTTGGATACCTGGGTTATTTCCATATCTTAGCTATTATAAATAATACTACAATAAACATAGGGGTGCATATATCTTTTTGAAATAGTGTTTTCATTTGGGGGGAATAAATACCAAAACAAAAAAAATGAATAATTTGATTTAAAAACTGGGCATAGGACCTAAACAGACATTTCTCCAAAGAAGATATCTAGATGGCCAACAGACACATGAAAACATGCTCTACATCACTCATCATCAGGGAACTGCAAATCAAAACCACAATGAGATATCACCTTACACCTGTCAGATGACTAAAATTTTTAAAAAATAAATAACAAGTGATGGGACGCCTGGGTGGCTCATTCATTAAGCATCTGCCTTCAGCTCAGGTTGTGATCCTAGGGTCCTGGAATCCAGCCCTACGTTGGGCTCCCTGCTAAGCAGGAAGCCTGCTTCTCCCTCTGCCTTTCCCCTGGCTGTGTTCCCTCTCTCACTGTGTGTCTCTCTATCTGTCAAATAAATAAATAAAATCTTTAAAAAATAGATGATAGATAGATAGATAGATGATAGATATAGATAGATAGATAGATAGATGATCGATGATAGATAGATAGATAGATAGATAACAAGTGTTGATAAGGATAAAGGAACATTTGTACACTGTTCATGGGAATGCAAATTGCTGCAACTGCTGTGGAAACAGTATGTTTTCATTTCCGTGGGTAAAAGAACTGAAATTGCTGGCTCATCTAACATGTATATGAATGTACTAATTTTTAACAAATCTTTTGACTTGTTATCAGATTCAGTTCTTCTGAATAAAACTGTTATGAACATTTATGTAGACATATGTTTTGACTTCTTTTTGGTAAACACCTACAAATAAAATTGCCAACTCATATGGTAAATGTATGCTAAATATTATGAAAAAGTGCTGAACTATTTTCCAAAGTGCCTTTACATCTCCACTTGCAATGCATGAAAGTACTAGTTGGTCCACATTCTTAATAGTACTTGGTGTATTCTGAAAATACTTGGTATTCTTGGTCCTTTTTTTTTTTCAGGTGTGTAGTGGTATCTTACTAGTTTAATTTACATTTTCCTAATGATTAATGATATTGAGCATCTTTTCAAGTACTTATAGGTTATTCATATATCTTCTTTTGTGAAGTGAGCTTTTCAAATCTTTTGCGCATTTATAATTAGTTTGTTTCTCTTAATATTACTGAATTGTAAGAGTTCTTTATAGTCTCTAGATACTAGTCCTGCATCAAATATATGTGCTGTGAATATCTCCTCTCACTCTATAGCTTATCTTTTCATTTTCTAAACATTGTCTTACTTTTTTTAAGATTTAATTTATTTATTTGACAGACAGAGATCACAAGTAGGCAGAGAGGCAGGCAGAGAGACAGGAGGAAGCAGACTCCCTGCTGAGCAGAGAGCCCCATACAGGGCTCGATCCCAGGACCCCGAGATCATGACCTGAGCTGAAGGCAGAGGCTTTAACCCACAGAGCCACCCACGTGCCCCTAAACAATGTCTTCTAAGGAGCTTACACTTCCAATTTTGATAAAGCCTAAATTATCAGTTTTTATGATTTGTGGTTTCTTTGTTCTAATTCAGAAAATTTTGCCCAACTCAGATTCAAAAATATTTTCTTCTAAGTTTCATAAATTCAGCTTATATGTTAAAGTCTGTGATCCATGTCCAGTTAATATTTGTGACTGGCATGAGGTAAGGGTCAAGGTTAATTTTTTCAATATTGGATATCCATTTGTTCTGTTCCAATTTGTTGAAAAAAAATTATTCTTTCCCAATTGAGTTGCCTTGGCATTTTTGTCAGAAACTGGTATTTCTATTTTGGAATTCTCTATTGTGATGCTGTGATTATTTAATAAGAATTATAGGGTTGCCTGTGTGACTCAGTTGGTTAAGCATCTGACTCTTGGTTTCAGTTCAGGTCATGATCTCATGGGTCATGCTGGCTCTGTGCTCAGCAGGGAGTCCGCTTGAAGATTCTCTCCTCTGCCCTTCCTCTCCACACCCTCTCTCTCTAACATAAATAAATAAATCTTAAAAAAATTATATATTTGGTCTTCATTCCTATTCCTGATACAGAATTCCTAAAACTTTTGAAATTTTCTAAGTGATAAAAGAAATAAAACTGTCTTTTGTTATTCATAGCAAGCTCCTCTCAACATATCTGGTTATGTTAATGATGTGACTTTTTGAGAGCCCCTAAGGATGGGGTCTGTTCACCAAGGGAATCAACCATATGATTAGAAGGTTGTAGGGGTGCCTGGGTGGTTCAGTGGGTTAAGCAACTGCCTTCAGCTCAGGTCACGATCTTGAGGTCCTGAGATCCAGCCCCAGTTTTTTTTAGGGGGGGGGGTCCCTGATCAGCAGGGAGTCTGCTTCTCCCTCTCACGCTACCGCCCTCCCGACTTGTGTGCTCTCTCACTCCCTCAAATAAATAAATAAAATCTTTAAAAAAATAAAGAAGTTTGGAAATTTTGGCCTTACCCCCTGGCCTTTGGGGAGGGTAGAGGGGCTAGAGGTTGAATTAATCACCAACATGTCATTTAATCAGTCCTGCTTACATAATGGATCCTCTTAAAAATGAAAACAAACAAAAATGAGGATTGGAGAACATCCTGATTGCTGAATACATGAAAATTCTGGGAAGATGGCACACCTGGAAAGGGCTTCTATCCTTTCATCAGTCCACACTAAACTGATTAGTGTAGCTTTCTAGTAAATATTAATATTAAATAGTTTAAGCCCTCCAACTTTGCTCTTCTTTTTCTTTCTTTTTTAAAGATTTTATTTATTTAACAGAGAGTGAGAGAATGAGAGAGCGGGAGCATGAGAGGGGAGAAATCAGATGGAGAAGCAGAGACCCTGCTGAGGGGGGTAGCAATGCAGGACTCAATCCCAGGACTCTAGGATCATAACTTGAGCCGAAGGCAGTTGCTTAAGCAACTGGGACACCCAGGTGCCCTGCTCTTTTTTTTCAAGATTGTTTTAGATATTCAAAATATTTTGCATTTCTATATACATTTTAGATTATACTTATCAATTTCTACAAAAAATGCCTTGCTTAAAATTTGATTGGGATTTCATTGGATTTATAGAGCAATTTGGCAACATTGCCTTCTTTTTTAAAAAAATTGTAAAATAATCACTGCAATCAAGACAATTAACATATTCATAAACTCAACTCAAGATGGATTAAAGTCTTAAATATAAGACCTGAAACTGTAAAACTCTTAGAAGAAAACATAGGGAAAAGTCTCCTTAGCATTAGTCTTGGCAATGATTTTATTTTATATTTTTTTTGGGGGGGGGATGGAACCAAAAGCACAGGCAACAAAAGCAAAATAAATAAGTGAAAGGACATCAAACTAAAAAGTGTCCCCTCCAAACTCATGAATTCTGGCATAGGGAGCAGACTAAGTCATTCTTTCTTATAGCCTCAGTTTTGCCTTTTTTTAAATTTAGTTTTATTTTTCCAGTGTTCCAAGATCCATCTAATTCCACCTATGATGTATCCTTTGGCTTCCCAAAACTGCCTACTCACTCTAAGAAATGCCTTCATTCATTCTTCCAAAAAAAAATTTGTATTACTTCTGAGCTTCGCCTTGGGGATATCACAGTGACGTGAAAGGTATATAATAACACCATAAATCATTGTTCTCTTGAGTCAGGCAGTTTGAATCAAAACTAGGCTCCACCAGTGATGAGACTTATGACCATAGAAAAGCTACTTACATTTCCCATGCTTCAGTTTCTTCATATATAAAATGGGAATAATAGAAGTGCCAACTCTATAAGGTTGTAGAGGCTTATGCATATAGCTTAGAGCAATATCTGACACCAAGAAAGCTCAGGTAGATAAATGGTAGCTAGTTATTATGATAATTAAGACAGAAATATATCTTTCCTCTACAAAGCTTACAGTTCTGATAATCTAAGCCATTACTACTCAAAGTGTGGTCCCAAATCCATCCTTGATGGGATTTGGGAGCTTGTGCCAGAATGTAAACTGAGCACACTGTTTAATGTTGCTGACATTTATTTCCTAGCAAGATTTTCCCAGTAAATGAAGCAGTGCATTGATTTACATTCTGCAACAACTCCTCAGTTTATAACCAATGAGTGGTTTGAGTAGCACTTCTTCAAGGACACATAGACCTCCCCAGTGTAGTTAGGGAGAAGAAGTGGCTCTGAGCTTGAAGGCAGAAAACCCGATATAACGTCGAGCTCTGCCACTGACATGCAATGTGACCATGAATGAGTCATTTAAACGCTGATCCTCTATTTCTTCATCTGTAAAGCAGAAATAGTTCCTCTGCCTCTTTCCATTCCTCCATGAGTTTGTTGTGCTCTGGAGGACTACAATAATGCCAGGAAGTTCTTTGTGGGTTTTTTTGGGGGGAGAGGGGCGGGTATGAAGTCTGTGTTTTTGTTTTTTATTAAAGCATAGTTGACATACAATATAATTTTAGTTTCAGGTGTACAACACAGTGATTTTTAACATTTATGTATATTACAAAGTGATCACCACAATAAATCTAGCTTCTATCTGTCACCATATAAAACTGTTACAATATTACTTACGCTATACATTGCATACCCATATCTTATTTAATGCCCTTCCCCTATTTCATCCACCCCCCCACCCCTCCCCCGGCAACCACCAGATTGTTCTCTGTATCTGTGAATCTGTTTCTGTTTTGTTTTATTTATGTATTTGCTTTGTTTTTTAGATTCCACATGTAAGTGAAATCATATGGTATTTATCTTTCTCTGTTTGACTTATTTTACTTAACATAATCCCATTTAAGTCCATCCATGTAGTCACAAATGGCAAAATTTAATTCCTTGTTTCCGAGATATATATATATATATATAATCACAATATTATATAATACAATAATATAAAACTTAACAGTATATTTTTCACAAAAATATATGTGTATCGGTGGCGCCTGGGTGGCTCAGTGGGTTAAAGCCTCTGCCTTCAGCTCAGGTCATGATCCCAGGGTCCTGGGATCCAGCCCCACATCAGGCTCTCTGCTCAGCAGGGAGCCTGCTTCCCTTCCTCTCTCTCTGTCTGCCTCTCTGCCTACTTGTGATCTCTGTCTGTCAAATAAATAAATAAAATCTTTAAAAAATATATATGTGTATCATCTTCCTTATCCATTCATCTATGGATAGGTTGTTTCCATATGTTGGCTATGTAAATAACGTTGCAATAAATATAAAGGTTTGTATATCTTTTCAAATTAGTGTTTTCATTTTCTTCAGATAAAGACTCAGAAGTGGATTTGCTGTATCATATGGTGGCTCTATTTTTAATTTCTTGAGGAACTGCCAGGTGGTACTTTGATGCCCCTCTGAGGGAAAGTAAGCCAAAGTAGCCTCGGGGGACATGAACAAAGTAGGCAGCTAGCTCTCCAGGGCTGCAGACAGAGCTTTGTAGCAGAATACAGAAGGAAGAGTCTTTTTTTCTAAAGCTTCCCAGAGTCCAGAACTAACTGAACATCATCATCATCATAAATAAAAGCTTTACTGAGATACAACTGATACAATAAATACTGCACACATTTAATATACATATATTAACAAGTTTGTAAATAAGCATAGAACATACATCTGTGATAGTACTACCACTCAGTGTTCCAGAATTCATTGTTTAAGCACCACACCTAGTGCTCCATGAAATCGGTATCCTGAAGGGATATCTTCACTTCTGTGTTCACAGAAGCATTATTCAAAATAGTCAAGATATGTAAGCAACCCAAATGTCCATCGACAGATGAATGAAGAAAGAAAATATGGTATATACATATAGTGCAATATTTTTCAGCCTTAAAAATAAGGATATTCTGTCATTTGCAACAACATGAATGAGTCTGTAGGATATTATGCTAAATGAAATAAGCTAGTCACAAGAGGACAAATACTACATGATTCCACTTATGAGGCACCTGAAATAGTTGAACTCATAGAAGCAGAGAATAGAATTATGGTTGCCAGAACTGAAGGAAGGGGGAACTGGGGAATTGTTGCTTAACTACTATAAAGTTATTATGAAATGAACACAAGATGAATAATTTCTAGAGATCCCCTGCACAGCAAACTGCCTATAGTTAATAATACAGTATTGTGCACTTAAAAAATTTGTTGAGAAGATAGATTTACTGCTCAATGCTATTACCACAAAGAGAGAGAGAAAGAGACAGAAAGAGAGATTAAAGAGTCTTGTTGCTAACTTCCTGAATACCAGAACCCTGACCTGGTGACTCCCAACCTCTTAGGTTGGAGAGAGGTAACCAAAGGCAAACAAAAGTCATTATCCATTTTATCCCCGATGATATTTTATGTTCAAGCTAAGTGCCTCCCACTTAAAATAATACTCTCTAATTTGAGGGCTGATGGTGACATTGGCCATCCCATTGCTTAAAATCTGCCCAAACACAACCATTATCAGTGAAAGGTAGAACAGATAGAAAATGATATAGGCAGCTGAATGGCTAATGGGGAGACCATTGTGGCTCAAAAAACCAAGTGCATCTCCACAGGCAATCAGCCAATCTAGGAAAACATTGGTCCCACACCCTCACCAGAGCACTAATGTAGTCCTTCTTGGAATCAGGAATAGCCCAGCACTAATAGCCACAGAAAGGACCATACTGTCTCCTCAATCATTAATTCCCAGAAAAAGTACTGCACTGAACTCATTACTGCTTTAACACACTCATCAGATGAAATGTACAAGTTAACCTCCTCAGAGGAAGGCAGTAATCTGAGCACATGAACTCAGCTCTTTCCCCCACCTCCACTCCAAGAACCATCTCTCTGGCAGCAACTGTCAATCCTTCACTAGGAAGCTGCCTGGACCCACCTGATGACATCTCTGTCCATACAACCAGGTTATCTGCTGCCCACTTGCTCAGGGACTCGGTTATCTGAAAGGGAAATAGGCCAGGGGGAAGAAGGGAATTGGTACAAAGCTGCTGCTGCTTCTGGTGCTGCTACTGCTGAGGATGGTTTTTAATAACACCAGCCAATAACCATTTGTGGATTGCAAGTAGTATGTCAGGCTCCATGGAGGAATTTTAAAACATATGATCTCATTTAATCCTGAACAAAATACTATCATTAACCTCATTCAGCAGATGAAGAGCCAAAGTTAAGGAAAATAAATAAACTACCTAAGGTCACAGAGCTAATAAAGAAGTTCAACCAAAATTACAATGCAAATTTCTGACGCCCAGTCTAGGCTTCTTTCCAGCAGACCATGGCTATCAACAATTTGCCCTATATAGTGTGTGTGGGGACTAGTCTACGTCAAGCAACACAGTAGGGCAATAATTATAGCTCCCATTGTGTAAGTGCTTCCCAGGCTTAAGGCAGCTTGTACTCAGACCTCAAGGGTCTCCCTCAGCTGATGCACTGGATCCTTAAATGGTGCCACCAGGGAGATAGCAAATCTCTTAGAAATATCATGACCCCTAATGCCCCTGTCCTCTATTTTTTTTTCCCAGAAACTGTTTCTCTGCTTCTCTGTCAAATTAATTTCTCTCTATCTGGAGCTACCCTGGCAACTGCAGTGGAGAAAGGAGTACAATGGAGCAGAGTTGTAATTTGGTATAATTTGGCAAAACTGAAAGTGTTTACTTTGTTTTGGGTAGCTAGGCTGTTTGCAGAGTTCGCCACAGCCCCAGTGGCTCCCCAATCATGAAACTTGGTCGGCTATATAGATTTCTTTTCCCAGCAGACCATAAGCTTTTTAGAACACAAGGGGCCTCTCTTTATCTTCTTTGTGACCACAAGGTGCAGCATAGACATGACACATAATAAGTGATTGAACAAGTACATGGCCAGCTCTCTGGCTGCTACCTTGCCTTCTTTGTTGCCTTAGATCATTCACTCAGCAGAGGTAGTTTGGGAAAGCAGACTGGAGTGTCACTGAAGAACAAGCATCATGAATGGGTAGCACGGAAACAATCTATGCTCAAACTTCTGTTTATAAAAAGCCCACTGTGCAGACTTTCCATCCAATCACAATAACCTGTCCCAGGTAGACTGGAGCAAGTACTTCCCTATTACAGCAATCCTTTCTACAGGCAGCCTGAACGGCCACATTCCCATGTTTGGCAGCCTTTCATCCAGGACAGCTGGGTCCATCACTGGCCCTTGTATTAGGAAGTCCTAGCCTGGGTGGGCAGACCTTACAGAGGAGAAGGCAGATGTTTGAATAATCTCACCAAGGTCCAGAGTCGGATGAGATAAGGACAGTCCTGGAGGTGAAGTTGCTGAGTATCTTGGAACATACAACTTTTTCTTAACAAGCTGGGAAGATTGCTCCTTTCCACTTCTCTGTACCATAAAGGAGGTTCCTGACAAGATTTGCAAAAAGAAAGAATTTGTAGGATAATAATTAGGTCTGGGAATTGGGTGGTTGGATGACAGCGCAACAAAAATTTCATTTTCAACTCTATAGAGGTCACAAAAGTCATATATATTTCTACATCAATATCAGGAAGAAATTTTCATGTCTTTTCTACTCTCTGTCCTCTAAAAGCTATAACACTCTAATGCACAGCAAAAATAAAGGCACAATTGACAACAGTCTGTAATTAAGTACTAAATTATCTGGCACAGGCCCTAAGTTCTGCAGGAATCCAAAGGAGGGGCAATCAATGAAGGCTAAGTAATGTGTGGGCAGTTGGAGCTCTGACGTCTGAGAATCTATGACTCTCGTCAGCACAGATTTCCTGGAGGACGTGGGACTGGCAGTGGACATTAAAGTATGGGGAAGATTGGGCTTGAGGGAGGAGAGGCTTAAAACAGAAGGAATGGTAGATCAAATGCAAGGAGGCAAATGGACATGAGGTCCAACAGGCAGAACTATGGCTCCAACAGAAGTGGGGTGGTGTTGGCAGGGGGAATTGGGATGGTCATATGTCTGGCTACTGGGGCAGGTCCATCTGGTCCAGTGGAATCCAGGCTCTATGATTCTTGGCTATTAGGCTTTTGGAAAACTAGCCAGCAACTACAGACAGGTGAATCTAGACTCCAAAAATAAAAATCTCTTTCAAGGGTAAATTTCCTAAAGAATCTGTAAAATTGCTCCCCATGGGAGTCATTCAAAGAGCTCTCATCTCTGTATAGGCAAAGTCTCATTTAATGCTCCCAAAAACCCCGTAGGGGAGGGGGTGTTAAGGAACCATGTACTCCAATCAGACATGGGCTGATGGGGACAGCCGAGTAGATTGAAAGGTCACTTCCTCTCTAGACTCCAATGCAAACACTCTGGGATGGGTCAGAGATAGCAGATGCCAAAATTTACTTCCTAGAATCTAGAAGCATCTTGCACCCAGAATTTTTCTTTTTGGTCATTCCCTGCAAATATGTACCCACTTAACAAAGACAATACTACTATCATTAATTGTGTGTCTATGCCATGCTAAGTACTTTATTTTTTAACTTTAATCCAGTTTATTTGACATATAGTATATTATTAGTTTCAGAGGTAGAATTTAGTGATTCATTAGTCACATATAATGCCCAGTGCTCATAATATCAAGTGATCTCCTTAATGCCCATCACCCAGTTGCTCCACCACCCCACCCACCTCCTCTCTAGCAACCCTCAATTTGTTCCTTAGAGTTAAGTATTTCTTATGGCTTGCCTCCCTCTCTGTTTTCATCTTATTTTATTTTTCCTTCCCTTTCCCTGTGTTCATTTGTTTTGTTTCTTAAATTCCACATATGGGTGAAAACATATGGTATTTGTCTTTCTCTGACAGACTTATTTTGCTAAACATAGTACCCTCTAGTTCTATCCACATTGTTGCAAATGGCAAGATTTCATTCTTTTTGATGGCTGAGGAATATTCCATTATATATATATAATATATAAATATATAAACATATTTTAATACATAAGTATAATTTTAATATATACTTATATATAAATATATATTTATATAATATATATTTTATATATTTATATATTATATATATTATATATATATATATTTCTTTTCCATTTATCTGTTGATGGACACCTAGGCTCTTTCCATAGTTTGGCTATTGTAGACATTGCTGCTATAAACAGTGAGGGTATGTGCTATGGTGAGTGCTGTGAATTGTGTAAGAGTGATGATTCATAGACCTGTACTCCTGAAACAAATAATACATTATATGTTAATAACTTTTTTAATTAAAAAAACCTCAATTATTTTTAGTTCTTTCCAAGTTTCCTCTTGTGATTAAGTTCAAGTTTCAAAGCATCATGCTCTGAAAGTATGAAGGGAATGATCCCAATCTTTTGGTACTGTTAGAGACCTGATTTGTGATCCAGTATGTGATCTATTCTGGCATGTGTTCCATGTGCACTTGAGAAGAATGTGTATTCTCTTGCTTTAGGTTGAAGTGCTCTGAATATATCTGTTAAGTCCATCTGGTCTAGTGTGTTATTCAAAGCCCTTATTTCCTTGTTGATCAGCTCAGGTGATCTATACATTGCAGTGAGTGGGGTACTAATGTCCCCTATGATTATTGTATTATTAACAGTGAGTTTCTTTAAGTATGTTATTGATTGGTTTCTATATTTCACTGTTCCCAAGGTAGGGGCATAAATATTTAAAATTGTTAGATGTTCTTGTTGGGTAGACCCCTTAATTATGACATAATGCCCTTCTTCATCTCTTGTTGCAGTCTTTGTTTTAAAATCTAATTTGTCTGATACAGGTATGAAATTGAGAAATTGAGGAATGTTCCCCCTATCCCTACACTCTGAAGAGCTTTAATCAGGAAATGATGCTGTATTTTATCAAATGCTTTTTCTGCATCAATTGAGAGGACCATATGTTTCTTCTTTATCCTCTTAGTAATATGTTCTATCACATTGTTTAATTTACAAATGTTGAACGACCTTTGAATCCCAGGGATAAATCCTCTCTGATCCTTTTATTGTACTGTTGGATCCTATTAGCTAGGTCTTGTTGATAATTTTGGCATCCATATTCATCAAGGATATTTGCCTGAAATGCTGCTTTTTGATTGGGTATTTGATTGGTTTGGGACGACATAATGCTGGCCTCATAGAATGAGTCTGGATGCTTTCCTTCTGTTTCTATTGTTTGAAACAGCTTTGGGAGAATAGGTATTATTTCTTCTTTGAATGTTTGGTAGAATTCCCCAGGGAATCCATCGGGTCCTGAACTCTTGTTTTTTGGGAGATTTTTGATCACTGCTTCAATCTCATTACTGATTATTGGTCTATTCAGGTTGTCAGTTTCTTCCTGTTTCAATCTTGGTAGTTTATGGGTTTCCAGGAATGCATCCATTTCTTCTAGGTTGCTTAATTTATTAGCATATAGTCGCTGATAATCATTTATGATAACTGTTTCTATTTCCTTTGTGTTAGTCATGATCTCTCCCCTTTCATTCATTATTTTATTAATTTGTGTCCTCTCTTTTCTTTTGGATAAGTCTGGCCAGTAGTTTCTTGATCTTATTAATTCTTTCAAAGAACCAGCTTCTAGTTTCATTGATCTGCTTTGCTATATTTCTGGTTTCTAACTCATTGATCTCTGCTCTAATCTTAATTATGTCTCTTCCTGTGTGTGGCTTAGGCTTCATTTGTTGTTTGTTTATTTGTCTTTCTTCTCTAGTTCTTTAAGGTGTAAAGTTAGCTGGTGAATTCAGGATCTTTCTTTCTTTCTTTCTTTCTTTCTTTATTTTTGAGTGAGGTTTGGATGGCTATGTATTTCCCCATTAGGACCATCTTTGCCATATCCCATAGGTTTTGGATTGATGTATTTTCATTCTCATTGTTTTCCATGAGTTGTTGAAGTTCTTCTTTGGTTTTCTGGTTGACTGAAACATTCTTAGGCAAGATGGTCTTTGGCTTCCAAGTATTTTAATTTCTTCCAAATTTTTCTGGTGATTGAGTTCCAGTTTCAAAGCATTGTGATCTGAGAATATGCAGGGAGTAATCTCAATCTTTTGGTATCAGTTGAGATCTGATTTGTGACTCAGTATGTGGTCTATTCTGGAGAAAGTTCCATGTGTGCTCAAGACGAGTGTGTACTCTGCTGTTTTAGGATGGAATGTTCTGTATATATCTATAAGGTCCATCTGGTCCAATGTGCCATTCAAAGCTCTTGTTTCTTTGTTGGTTTTCTGCTTAGATGATCTGTCTATTGCTGAGAGTAGAGCGTTGAGGTCTCCTAACTATAAATATATTATAGGTATGTCTCTTTATTTTGGTTAACAGTTGGCTTATGTAGGTGGTTGCTCCCCTGTTGGGGGCATAGATATTTAACAATTGTTAGATCCCCTTGTTGGATAGACCCTATAAGAATGATATAGTGTCCTTCTTTATTTCTAACTATAGTCCTTAGCTTAAAATCTAATTTGTCTGGTATGAGAATTGCTACCTCAGCTTTCTTTTGAGGTCTGTTGGCATGAAAAATGGTTCTCCATCCCTTGCTTTCTTTTGATGTGCATTACCATGATACATAGTTCTCCATCCCCTCACTTTCAATTAAAGGAGTTCTTGTGTCTAAAATGAGTCTCTTGTAAGCAGCATACCAAAGGAGCATGTTTTTTTATCCATTCTAATAGTCTAAGTCTTTTGATTGGAGCATTTAGCCCATTTATATTCAGAGTAATTATCGACAGACTTGAATTTAGTGCCATTGTACTACTTGTAAAGTTGCTGTTCCTGTAGATTTTCTCTGTTTCCTTCTAGTCTTCCTTACTTTTGGTCTCTTTATTACTTTTGGTCTTTTAAAGAAATACTTTAATATTTCTTGCAGGGATGGTTTAGTGTAAGAGAAAGAAAACTATTAGACCATGAAGGAAGTCTTAGGGAACTCAACAGTTCCATAAAGCAAAATAATATCTGGATTATAGGAGCCCCAGAAGAAGAAGAGCAGGAAAGGGGATAGGTTTATTTGAACAAATTATAGCTGAGAACTTCCCTAATCTGGGAATGGAAGCAGGCATTCAAGTCCATGAGGCACAGAGAACTTCCCTCAAAATCAACAAAAATAAGTCATCACCATGACATATTATAGTGAAACTTGCAAATTACAAAGATAAAGAGAAAATCCTGAAAGCAGCTTGGGACACTAGGTCCTTAACCTACAAGAGAGGCTTGCTGCAGACCTGTCCACAGAGACCTGGGAGGCCAGAAAGGACTGGCATAATATATTCAATGTGCTAAATGGGAAAAATATGCAGCCTATAATACTTTATCCAGCAAGGCTCTCATTCAGAATAGAAGGAGAGATAAAGAGTTTCCCAGACAAATAAAAACTAAAGGAATTCATGAACATTAAACCAGCCCTATAAGAAATGTTAAAGGGGACTCTTTGGATGGAAAGATAGACCATGCTAAGTATTTTAAAGAAATGAATTACTTTCAACCTCACATCAATCTTGAGAGGTGAGCATTGTTAGTATCTCTGTTTTACAGATGAGGAAACTCAAACACAGAAAGGTTAAGCAACTTGTCCAAGGTCACATGGCTGGGAAGTGATTCCAAACAAGGTAGCCTGCCACCACAGCTCACGCTTTCACCTGTCTTACTCCACAGGTGCCCTCTGGGCACATCCAAAATGGACTCTTCCAAGTAGTCAATGTTTCATTCAGTGCCCATGACAACCCAGGATGGGAGGGACTACTCAGGGACCCAAAATTCCAAATAGATGTGGTCTGACCAGGGACATTAGAATGGGTAAGAATGTCATAGAGTAAAAAAAAACCTGGATCAGAACCAGTCTGCTTCTATTTTCCTACTTGTCATTGTCACTGCTGCCCCAACCCTATCAGCAGCAGCAACAACAAAAACCATCCTAGAAACTTCTTAAAACTCCAAGACAACTTGTTCTACTTGAGCACCCCACAAGTCCTGCCAGCAGAGGCAGAGCATGTGTGGCACCATGGCCCTTCTTGGGCTATGCTGTAGGCCTGGGAAGAAGTAGGAGAAGGCAAAATACTGCTGGCAGCAGCCAGAGGAAGGAGGATGAGGCCACACAGGCAGGGGATGGAGGTCATGAGGTACAGGCATTTCTGCAAAGTCTAGACTGAAGAATGAATATTGGGAGCAAACAAACTATAATGAGGTCAAAATAAGACTTCCAAGATGCCCTTCAATGGATGAATGGATAAGGAAGATGTGGTCCATATACACTATGGAGTATTATGCCTCCATCAGAAAGGATGAATACCCAACTTTTGTAGCAACATGGACGGGACTGGAAGAGATTATGCTGAGTGAAATAAGTCAAGCAGAGAGAGTCAATTATCATGTGGTTTCACTTATTTGTGGAGCATTACAAATAACATGGAGGACATGGGGAGATGGAGAGGAGAAGAGAGTTGAGGGAAATTGGAAGGGTAGATGAACCATGAGAGACTATGGACTATAAGAAACAACCTGAGGGTTTTGAAGGGGCGGGGGGGTGTGAGGTTGGGGGAGCCAGGTGGTGGGTATTAAGCTGGGCAAGGATTGCATGGAGCACTGGGTGTGGTGCAAAAACAATGAATACTGTTATGCTGAAATTTTTTAAAAAAGGACTTCAAAGAAGCCCTCATGAGAACAACAAGCTGTCTTAGTGTTCAACAGTAAATTGGTAACTGCAGCTGGTGTTCTTTACAAAGATAGAGTATGTACCTGGAGGAGGGTCTAGTGAGAATGAAAACCTGATGGACCAGGTTCAAGGCTTTATGCTTTATGGACTTGGGTTTGCTCTAGACTACAGTGTCAACTTTTTGTTGTGTCATAGGGCCTTGGCTGACTGATAAAACTCATGAACCCCTTCTCAGAATAATACTTTAAATGCATTAAAATGCATAAATTACAAAGGGAAAAATTATATCAAAATAATAAGTAAAACTTGCATGATATACTAACATAGATTTTTTCTAAATTTTTATTTATTTTTTAAATTTCTTTTCAGTGTTCCAGAATTCATTGTTTATGCACCACACCCACTGCTCCATGCAATATGTGCCCTCCACAATACCCACGATCAGGCTCACCTATCCACCTCCTCCCCCCCAAAACCCTCAGTTATTTCCTCAGATTCCACAGCCTCTCATGGTTCATCTCCCCCTCCAATTTCCCCCAAATCCCCTCTCCTCTCCATCTTCCCATGTCCTCTGTGTTATTCCTTATGCTCCACAAATAAGTGAAACCATATATTTGACTCGTTCTGCTTGCCTTATTCACTCAGCATAATTTTTTTTTATTAATGCATGAAACAAAAAAATAGTGGTGAGTCTAACAACTACTGTAATTTCAAAATAATGTCAATTGTAAAGACTGTCTAAAGGTGGCTACAATTATAATAATATGAGTATGAAAATATCTGTGATTTCTCTTGAAGAAAAGAAAAACCTCAAGTATTACTAATGTTATTGTGATTCATTGACTACAAAATAGAATCAAATGAGATATTTCAATTAGAAGTTAAAGATAGAAATTCATTTTTCCTCCCAATATCACAGAGACCCTTACTAGAGAAACATGCATAGGGCAATAGGAACTCATTAGACTTAGGAATGGATTACTAGAGACCTAGTCCCAGATTTCCTACTCATTGTGTGCCCTTGAAAGTGGGCTCTGACTCTTTTTTTTTAAAGATTTTATTTATTTATTTGACACAGAGGGAGACACAGAGAGCGAACACAAGCAGGGGGAGCGGCAGGCAGAGGGAGAGGGAGAAGCAGGCTCCCTGCTCAGATGTGGGGCTTGATCCCAGGACTCTAAGATCATGACCTGAGCAGACACCCAACTGACTAAGCCACCTGGGTGCCCCAGGGCTCTGACTCTTGATGGCCCACTCAGGAGATAACTCTATTGTCTCCCACAAATGTTTACAAGAAGGTGTGGCTGCTGCGTTCTCTGCCTTAGTTCTGGAGATCAGGTACAGTGAAGTCCAATCTCAAGTCCAAACCAAATCCATCGAACCACCATCCCAAACACAGATCCTCATGTTCCCAGGCCTATTGTTATTGAATATAGAATGAGGTTCTTTCTCTGTTTTGTCAACAGGTTCTAGGGGTCATAACTGAAAAAGAATCCAGTTAAAGGTAATGGTTCTACCTTGTTGGAATAAGCCAGTACCACCCCCAGGTGAGTCCTGAAAAGCGAGCATACACATCTGGCTAGATACAGTGTGGAATATCTATTACACAGCCAGTTACACTTTTATAGTAAGCCCAAGGGAGTTTGGCAAAGTAGATGACAGAGAATAAGAAGGGGATAGAGAGTAGGAGAGCAAAAGAGAACAAAAGAGAGAGACAGAGATAGAGAGACACACACAGAGAGACTGAACTAATCTTTTTTTTTTTTTGAGACTGAATTAATCTTAGAGAATAAAAATTGGAAGAAACTTTCCAAGGCCCTTTTGTCCAACTTCTTTATCATAGTTGGATACAAGGCGCAGAGAAGGTATGTGTCCTAGTGGAGCCACAGAGCAGTTCAGGGCTGAGTCACTGGCTACTTGCCTGCTCCTCTTCCTCTGTAACTCTTGCCTATTTGACCAGTGATGAATGTGAGCCAATTGGGTTAGAAGATGCTTTTGAAAGTACTGTTCAAAATGGCTAAGAGCTCCCCTTGCCTCCATGCTGATGTATCTCTTGTGGCAATCACAAGAATAAATATCACATCTGTAAGAAAGAGAACCACATAATTGTTATAGCCATAATTTGGGCATTCTATTTTCAAACTGATGGCTGGCTCCAGTGATGAGAGGCTCAATGTGATTCTGCAGGCAGTATGTGGCCAGTTATGAAATAGATTAAGCAGGTACTCGAAGACAGAAGGAAAGTGGGAAGAAAGGTAGAAGGTGAATTTACTGCTGGTGCTTAAGGGCCAAGAAATGGTGAGGTGGAGGGAGGCTAACCTGGAGGATGCAGCCCTCAGTGGGCTCCAGACCATTCAATCTGACCTTGATCACAGGGCATAAAGTATGAGTACAGTTGGGGCTACCCTGCATGTATAATTTCCTTCTCCGATTTCCAGAGGAGTCAATGAAGTTGTTTTATTATTATTATTATTATTGTTATCACATCATTATTATTATCACTATTATTATATTGCTCTTTCATTACATTTATTCCTACTTTGGTTGGCAGGTACCCAGTCCTGGCTCATACCCAGGGACAAATGGGGCACTGGAAAAAGTACAGGACTCTGAGCACCAGCTTAGATTTGAGGCTTAGCTCTGCCTCCTACCAGCTGGACTAGATGACTTGAGTGAATTCCCAACCTTTCTGAATCTCAGCTTCCAACCTGCAGAATGGGGAACCCAAACTCTACTTCTTATTGCTCTTTAGAGGAGCATACCACAAGCTTACATGATGAAGCACTCTGATCACTGCACAGTGCTCTCCCTCTTTGTGTGGAGATTACTGAGAGAGTGCCTATTAGAAAGCAGGCTTCCAGGGGGTCATGCCACTTTTTTGCCTGCAAGAGAGAACTCTTGACACAGTCACCAGCACATTCAAAAGGGAAATCTGAGAAGACTAATTTTCTATTTTTTCTTCTTGCACAAAAGACTGTGTATTGTTCTCCAGAACTCAATGCCAGTCGGCTATAGTCACTACAACATTAGGGAGTGACAAATCTTGAGACCACTATCAGAGCTCATGAGCCATTTCATGAAACCGAAACATGCATCAAGCTCTGAACTTTCAGGCCAGGGAGAAGAGACAGGGGAAAGTTCAGAAGTTACTTAGAAAGCCTCCCACCTCTGACCATATACAGTTCATCTCTATGCCAAGGCCAAATGTCCATCAGCTATAAGCAGTGGTATAGGAAAAATTTTTGTTGGAGACTGGAATCTACAACTAACCCACACCCAGAGGTGGAATATTGCAGAAAAAGAGCACAGGTTCTAGAACCAGGCAGGCCTGTGTTCCTGTCCCAGCCCTGCCACTTAAAATCTGTGGCACTTTGCACAAGCTCCTTCCCTTCTCTGGGCAGAGGTTTATCCGGTCACCTTAAAGCCCATCTGTGGCCTTGATTTTTATTCTATTTCCTATCCTCCAGATACTTACTAGAGACTCCTGTATGGACCACCCCCCAAACATAAACCTTTTTCAAAACAAAATCTTGTTTCTCTTCTTTTGCACATGCATCCATCAAGCTACCTTCATGTGTATCCATAAACTGTTGTCCTGATCCTGTACATTTTCACCTACTCAAGGACATCACTCCAGTAATTTCCTCCCCTATCTGCACTGTAAAATTTTTTTCTCTCTATTAGATCATCTCTGTAAACATGCAAACATGTCATACATTTTCTATCTTTAAAATACCCAGACCTTGGGCGTCTGGGTGGCTCAGTTGGCTAAACATCTACCTTTCCCTCAGGTCATGATCCCAGGGTTCTGGGATCAGGCCCCACATCAGGCTCCCCACTCAGCAGGAGGGGAGGTCTGCTTCTCCCTTTCCCTTTGCCCCTCCACCCTGCTTGTGCTTTCTCTGTTTCTCAAATAAACAAAGAAAATATTTTTTAAAATTAAAAAAAATAAAATACCCAAACCTTGAGATTCATTCTCTTCCAACTACCACTTTATTTAACCCATACAGAGCCAAACACCTATGAAATTTGTTCTATTTTCTGACTCCTCTTCTTTGTTTCACATTCTCTCAGTCCTATTAGCTTCTGATCAACCACTTCACTGAAATAGTTCTTATCAAATCACCCAAGTTCTACATATTGCCAAAGCACATGGTCATTTCTGTCCTCATTGTTCTAGACTTTTCAAGAGCATTTGACATATTAATCACTCCATTTATTCTTAAAATACTCTTTTCCGTGAATTAAAGTTAGAATTATACTCACCTAGTTTTCACCCCACTTGTAATTCCTTCCTCCAAATCTCCTTTCCTAGAGCTTCTTCCTCTTCTTGAACTCTGAATGTTGAAGTGCACTAGAGATCCATCTTTGACCTTCTCTAGTTCATCTGCACTCCTTCTATAGGTGATCACTTGGTTTGCAATACAATTCTCAAATTCATTCATGACCTCTACCTTAAGTACCAGAATCATACCTACGTGTCATGTCCATGTGGAAATATAGTATCATCTTAGATGCAACACATACAAAATGTAATTCTTAAAAAGCCAGTTCCTGCCATTACCAAGTCTACTTCTCCCAAAATTTCTTCCCACCTTAGTAAAGGGCACCATTATCTACGCATTTGTTCAGGCCTTTCTCAAACTTGACTCCTCTCTTTTCATCACCACACACATCCTATCCATTGACAAGTGTTACCGGCAATATATTCAACATTTCACATTCAACGACTTCCCACTACCTCTATTGCCATTAGTGTGGCTCAAGCCACCATCATCTTGCCCTGGATTATTGCAGTATATCTTCTTTCTGATCTCCATACTTCTACTCTGTTCTCTCTCCAATCTGTCCTCAATACAGCATCAGAAGGATCCTATTAAAACAAAAATCAGATCATTCATTTCTCTGTGCAAAACTCTCCAGTGCTTTCATAGTTCCAAGAATAAAATTTAAACTCTAAACATGGCTTAGAGGGCCTGTTGATCTGGCTTCTATCTACATCACTCTCTGACATCAACATCTTAACATTCTCCCCCACCCTGCTTCATACCTTCCAGCCACTCTGGTCTACTTGCTCCTCAAAAACAGCAAGTTTGTTCTCACCATAGAGCCTTTTCATTTGTTCTTTCCCCTGCCTAGAGATCTGGAAAACTTTTATTAAAATCTTTGAGTGCCTGGATCCTTCTTATTCAGCTTTCAGTGTAAATACTACCTGTTCATAAAGGCCATCTCCAGTCACCTTGATATAGATCTTCAGTCCCAGTCACTCTTTACCTCATTAACCTATTTTAACTTCTCCATAATATTGATCAGTACCTAAAGTGATGTCAGTTATTTATTTATTTATCATTATCTGACCTAGTAGAATCATGCTTCCATGGAAGGAAGGACCTGGTCTTTACTGTTCAACTTTATCCCAATAGGGCAGTTCTGTCATAGAGTGATCATTCAATAAATATTTATTTAATGAACAAATGAATGATTTCCCTATCTCTAGGTTTCCTCATATAATCCTTTCTCTACACCAGAGCTAGAACAATCAGGCTTGCAGTTGTGAAATAAGTAAGTCATGGGCATAAAAGGTACAGCATAGGGAATACAGTTAATTATATTGTAATAGTGCTGTATGGTGACAGATGGTAGCTACACTTGTGGTGAGCATAGCATAACATATAGACTTATGGAATCACTATGTTATGCACCTGAAACTAATAAAACATTGTGTGTTTACTATACTTCAATTTTTAAAAATAAATTACATCATGTCATTTCCCTGCTTAAAATCCTTTAATAGCTTCCCATTGCATTTTGAATAAACAAATAAAACCCTAAGTCTTTACCATGGCCTATAATACCATTACCTGGGTAGCCCTTGCTCACATCTCAAACCACATCTCTTTCCATTCTACCCCTACCCCACTGTGCTTCAGTACTATTAGCCTTCGATCAATTCCCCAAATTTATTGTGAACTCTCCTACCTCTGGATATTTGCTTTGCTGATATTTCTGTCTCTAGTGCTCTTCCTCCATCCTTCAGGCCACCATCCACCAATAGTACAGACAGCCACTGCTCTTGGAGCACCAAGATAAGAATCATTTCCTACTGGACTTGCTGGAGGAGACAAGAAGCTCTGCTGGCCTACAAACTGACATTTTCAGGCTTTACATATACATATGGTACCACCATACTCCAAAGTCACATATCAGAAACAAAAGAGGCTCAGGTCTCTACTCCCTTCTCAGCATAGTTTTAAAATAAACTATGTACTTGGATTGACCATTCCCTCTCCCCACACATTCAATCCTTCATCCTGTCCAATCTGGTCACAGGCTCCACTTCTTACTCTGCTGAACTTGAGCATTACCAATGACTTCCACATTATTAAATCCACTCGACACTGATCTATACTCATCTTGCTTAACCTTTCAGGAACATTGGAAAAGGAAATCATAAACCTGTATGATTTCCCTCACATGCCTCTGGATATTCATTGTCTCCTTTGTTGGCTCTTCCTTCTCTACTCTACTTAAGCCTTTATCTGTAGTTCATACTTCAGAACTGTATATCCAACTATTACACATTTCCTCATAGATGTACCAGTAGCAATTCAAATGCCTCATGTCTAAAACTAAACCCTGATCTTCTTCTCAAGGCTTTTCCACCTGGACTTCTGCAACTGCCTGCTCCCTGGTCTCCTTACTTCTACTTTTATTGCTCTCTTGTCCTCTTTCCACTGCAGGAAGACAGATCTTCTGAAAGCATTAAGTCAGACCATGGCCCTTCCCTCCTTAAGCCCCCCCCATCATGCCTTCTTCTCCATTGTTTCTGCAACCAATTTTAAGCTCCTGAGTTTAACATTAAAAGTCCCGGCCCCAGGCAACCTCAGCCTGTCTCCCTCCCATCTAAGATTTCAATCTCACCAGAGTACTTGCTATTCCCCAAATCCTGTGTTTTCCTTCCCGTCTTTGTGCTTTTGCTTATGTTGTTCCTTCTGCTTGGGATAGACTTGCCTTTTTCTCTCTGTATGGCATACTACTACTCATTTTTCTTTTCCCAGTTGAAACATCCCCTGCTGTAAGATTTCTCTGTCTCCACATTCCCCTCCCTGTGTTGCTACTGGGTCTGGATTATAGGCTATTCAGAGACGCCTGGGTGGCTCAGTGAGTTAAAGCCTCTGCCTTCAGCTCAGGTCATGATCCCAGGGTCCTGGGATTGAGCCCCACATTGGGCTCTCTGCTCTGCAGGGAGCCTGCTTTCTCTCTCTCTCTCTCTCTGCCTGCCTCTCTGCCTAGTTATGATCTCTGTCAAATAAATAAGTAAAATTAAAAAAAAAAGAATGGATTATGGGCTATTCCTCTGGATCTCCACAGCCTCCTGTGTTTCTTTATCATTCATTCTTACTATAAAGTATACAATCATATCTCAATCCATCTGTTCCCAGAACCATGGGGTCCTCAAAACCAAGAAACTTATCTGAGTCGCTTATCATCCGTCCCCCCAGCCCCTGTGTACAGGAGGCACACACAAGATCAGTTTCCTATTTCTTCCTATCTGTCCTCACTGCCGCAGTCTATGCACAGTCCTACTTGCAGTTTTCCTTCCCTTACATATATTAGAATTTTGTTGTCAAATTTCTTCAATTCCAAAGTCATCATATTTTTTCTTTCTGATATTGTTTTATGTTGTCTTTTGTTTTGCTTTATATTCATAGTAGCATGACCGCTAGTCCTTGGAGGCTGAATCCAAATCCCATGGGTGTCTGTCATCAGTCAGCCACAGAGCAGCCTCTACTTGTAGATGTCTGGAAAGACAGTCCAGGGAGAAAGCCAGATGGAGATGGGTCCAGCAGCAGAGCCATAGTCATGGCTGTTGTACTTGCATAGCACTTTGCAGTGTACAGAATGTTTACCCCATCTTCCTGCCACAGAATCCTCTCTCCACTCAGTGATGTAGAGAAGCCAGAGGATCCCATTATCTTAACTTAACAAATATGAATGCTAAGGCACTAAGAAAGTGGAAAGGTCATGAATGTCTTTCAAAACAATGCTGCTCCCTGGACAGAGAGTCAGGAGTGACTGCCAGGACAAACCTTGACTGCTCATGAAAGTTCCAAGTTGGCACCTAATAGTTAGACCCTGTAGGTGGACAATGAAACTGAGAAAATGCTGAGATATCAGTGTAGGAGATGAGATGGGCCATTTTCATGCAGGTGTCATTATCCAAATTCTCAGGATGGTGATGGGAATAGGTTGAGTGTGATGGGTAGAAGGGGTACACAAGTTGAAATCACAAAAAGTAGTAGCCCCAGAGTCCACAGGGCTTGGGAGTAAATTTAGCAGCTGGATTATCACCCAGACCCATCTTAGAGGAAAAGAAAAGGAACCCTGAAATGTGGCCAATTGGAGAAAATGGCAGTATGCTGCCCACATAGGCATACCCCAAAGTAATCCCACAAAGAGATGACCATTAGAAGGTCTAAATATTTGCCTGACTGGCTTACTAGGTAAAATTGTGTTGATCCCTTCTCTTGGGGATTCAGAGTCCCCATAGGTACACAGAGACTTCACACTTTCTGTCATATGGAGTTATTTTGGTTCATGCTCTCATCTTTCATGAATCTGGTCCCTAACCCAGAGCCTGAACTAACACGATGGTCAGTAGTAAGGAGCTACTGGTATCTGCCATTCTAAAAAGAAGTATACTTTGCATGAGACTGAGCAAGGTGTCATTCACAGAAACCTTGATTTAAGGCCATTTCAATAAGCCCCAATTCATCATCACTAGCCATCAGGGAGATTCAAATTAAAACCACATTGAAATACCATCTTACACCAGTTAAAATGGCCAAAATTAGCAAGACAGGAAACAACATGTGTTGGAGAGGATGTGGAGAAAGGGGAATCCTCTTACACTGTTGGTGGGAAAGCAAGTTGGTGCAACCACTTTAAAAAACAGTGTGGAGATTCCTTAAGAAATTAAAAATAGAGCTACCATATGACCCTGCAATTGCACTCCTGGGTATTTATTCCAAAGATACAGATGTAGTGAAAAGATGGGCCATCTATACCCCAATGTTCATAGCAGCAATGGCCACGGTCGCCAAACTGCGGAAAGAACCAAGATGCCCTTCAACGGATGAATGGATAAGGAAGATGTGGTCCATATACAGTATGGAGTATTATGCCTCCATCAGAAAGGATGAATACCCAACTTTTGTAGCAACATGGACGGGACTAGAAGAGATTATGCTGAGTGAAATAAGTCAAGCAGAGAGAGTCCATTATCATATGGTTTCACTTATTTGTGGAGCATAACAAA